>NC_139956.1:38345252-38400252 GCF_963454915.1 Gymnoscopelus microlampas | reverse complement strand
CTATTGGGAGGGTGTCCAAAGCTTGACGTTGATCGGTCCCACAATGCCATATTAGCTGTTCACAAACAAATGGAGGGACATTAGTGAAAACATAAGTCTCCAGCCTTCGGCCTTCAATCCTAGAGGAGATGATAATGTATTGAGGCTGGTATGGTTCTTTAAGATTTTTCAAGTTTTAATGAATGAGCATGTAAAATAATAAACTAACTGTGGCCCAGCTACCCAGGACCAGAGTTGAGCTGAGATCCAACTCAGGGGGGGGAGCAGTATCGGCCTGCAAAGAGGATGCTCATGGTGGGGTTGTGTCGGATGAAGAAGAGAAAGGGGTGGTCAGCCACGAAGCGGGTAGCGAACGAAGCGCACATGAAAACTGCAATTGCAGCAGTGGCTGCAGCTGCCTCAGTGCCCTCCTCGTTCACTTCCACAAAGGCCTTGTGCACCACCTTGGAGAGCACCAGGTCGTTGGCTGGAGACATGCCAGAGAAGTCACTCTGTGTGACGTCAAAGGCGTCCACCATGCCCATCTTGATCAAGATGTCTTTCATGTCATGTGTCGCCTCCATCTTGAAACGAGGCAGGCCCAGCTCAACCTCTCTGTGCTCCATCATGCCTGGATTGGTCCAGTCCACAAACTTTTCATAGGTTAGCTCCTTTTCTAGCTTCTCCAGGCCTGTCGTATCGTCTTCCATTTCAACGGGCAGAAAGATGAGCATGCTGAGGTCTTTCCCCTTGTAGGGCAGCTCCAGGACCTGACAGTTGACCTCTGGAATGAAGGCAAGAGGGAACGTAGTCTCCTGGTACATCATCTTCACCGGCATGCTTTCAGTCTTGCTAAGGCTGAACTGTTCATCCTTGGTGCAGTCCTCATCGAATGACTCCTCCCACTTGGCTTTGAAGTAGATGGCATTGACCAACACCAGTCTGGTATCTTCATCCACCAAACCTGGGGCAAGCAAGTCCTTGATTTTATCTTGTGTCTGTTTCTCCACCCAGCTGTTGATGTTCAGTCTGGCTCCTTCTGTGTTGCCAATGAAGTCCACAGGCTCCAGCTGTGCATCATAGTGCTTTCTGGTGGCACTTAAGAACTCCTCAACAAACTGGTAGGACTGCTCTCCATACAGGCGGCTGGCCAGGCTGAGGGCATAGGACTTCCCTGACTTGTTCAGGTCATTCATAAGCTTGGAAAGGTCCATGTGGACGTCATCCTTAAAGTGCATGACCTCTGACATCTGTGTGGCTGTGTTACCACGGGCCCCCAGCAGCACCATGGCCAGAGCAGAGGAGATGCTGATAGGAGAGTAGAACACATTGCCAGTGTTGTTATTGTCTGACAGCTGTTTGAACAGAGACAGGGAAAATGTGTTGCAGGCCGCTGACAGGGTCGTTGTGGATGGCATTGTGATCAATGTTGTGACCAATGTCTTTTACTGTAACAACTTTTATGCTGATCTGCTGGACGCTCGCATCATCACTGTGATGTCACTATGATGTCACTATGATGTCACTATGACGCCAGCCATGTTCTGTGTCAGTCTTGCCCAAACATGCCCTTGCCCAAATATGGAATTATATTACCTTTTTTTCTGTTACTGTCTACTTTTCTTAGTCTTTGACCAACCAACCACAAATCATGTATGTAACTATACTAGAAGTTCGGGCCGCTACGCGGCCCGAACGTCTAGCGTGACGCGTCGTTCACTTTGCAGTGCCACCTTACAGGCACCTCACAGTGTGAGAGAGAGTTTTGTGCTCTCCTAAATCCACGGCAGGCTTTGAAAGTACCCACTTCAGAAAGAGGTGACGTGCATCACCTCTCCAATGACCAAAACCCACTATGGAAGCCGTCGAACTGGTGCGATCTGACGGCATCCTAGAATTTATAGGTAGGATGTGATGTCATGCGTGATGTCATGCTGTCGTGAGATTACGTCACACTGGCGTTGTGTCCATATTCGGAGTGATGCAACGTACATACAACATACTGACAAACATACATACTGAC
Organism: Gymnoscopelus microlampas; assembly: GCF_963454915.1. Classification (NCBI taxonomy): domain Eukaryota; kingdom Metazoa; phylum Chordata; class Actinopteri; order Myctophiformes; family Myctophidae; genus Gymnoscopelus; species Gymnoscopelus microlampas. Next base: position 38,398,250 of record NC_139956.1, on the reverse strand, counting down.
AAACATACTGACAACCGACATGGCGCAGGATTCAAATTGTATATATATACTAGAAGTTCGGGCCGCGTCTAGCGTGACGCGTCGTTCACTTTGCAGTGCCACCTTACAGGCACCTCACAGTGTGAGAGAGAGTTTTGTGCTCTCCTAAATTGAAAGTACCCACTTCAGAAAGAGGTGACGTGCATCACCTCTCCAATGACCAAAACCCACTTTGTGATTACTCAGACCTGGTATGGCAGACCTGTGGGGAGTGTGCAGTGGTGTACAATGTGAAAAGATAGTTGAAATCGCAGGAGATGAAGTTAGCAGTTTATTTGTGTAAAGGGTCGTCGGCGTGGGTTGTGTTGAGGATGGAAGCCGTCGAACTGGTGCCTCCTACCTATTTATAGGTAGGATGTGATGTCATGCTGTCGTGAGATTACGTCACACTGGCGTGTCTCATCGTGATGTCACGACCGTGATGTCATATGACGTCACACTGGCCACATACAACGTTCGTACATACAGACAACCGACATGGCGCAGGATTCAAATTGTATATATAGATAGATGTGGTCTGTTATTGAGCTGGCCAGTAAATGGTTGAAAACTCCACCTTGTCTTATTTGTTTTGATCTGATCGACACCTACAGATGTGCCACTTCAAAACTTCACACGTTACTGTTCTTTCCCTGATAGTGCCCTGAAAATGCATTTTTTTTCCTCCCTTTTCTGCCCTTAAAATGCACTGTTTTGCCCCTGAAAAGAAGTTGTCACTACACACCCCCGTTTTTCCCTTCAACAGACATCCATATACATGAGAACAAAAGAATGTGTGTTGAACAAGGTGTCAGACTCATTATGAGGCGAAAGGTGATTTGACCAGTTGCTCAAATTAATTAGCATCATAAAAGCAGTGATCATCAAAATAATTCAGCATTTTAAATGCCCTTCTTTGTCCCTCTTATTGCCCTGGGAATCCCCTGAAAATGTACTGTCTTGGCGATGGCAGGACATGTGAAGTTTTGAAGTGGCACATCTGTAATGGGACTGCGGTTGGGGTGATGAAAGAAAATAGGCCTATTCCTAATCAGGTTGCATAGCTATTCAGGCCTGCTGGGAGTGTGCGTGCAAGGCTGGGAAGCCTCTCAGAAACACACCTTTTGTGTAAAATAAAACATTTTCAGGGTTAGGGAAAACCCGGTCCGCTCTTCTGTGAGCAGCTAATCTCTGGCACTGTTGGCCCGGTCGCTGCGAAACTGTGCACACACACTCACTGGATGCCAAAGCCGAACCCCCTGAATGTTTCAAATTGGCCTGTTGTAGCGCCACTAGGAGGCAGATTTTTGCACAAATATTTTGTCCAAACATTACCCAAATCGGTACACAGTAGCTCTATAGTCATGTGATCAACACGGATCTGTCCGATTTTCCATATTCCATCCTGATGGAGGATCCAGTGGAGTTAGGGTTTTTTTAATACACGTTTTAATACTTTTCATTGTTTCAATATTTGTTGAACCCACACACAGACGTAAAGCGTGATCAATAGCACTGATTTATAAAAATATATATATTTAAAGTTGAAAAATAGAGATACCATATAGTTGTTTTTTGCCCGACAGTGACACATATATCACACTGGGCCACAGGACAACCCAATCACAACTGTTGTAAACACCAGTGGTTTTCAATCATTTTGGGCTCAGCAGGGCACCACTATACATACTGTAGTTGTTTTAACAACACCACCCCCAAATGATGTGTTAATTGTCCCTCTAGCAGCATTATGTATTACATATTTTACTACACCGATTCATAAGATCATTATAATGATTAATACTATTCTTATTCTCTATTATTCATTTTGTGAATTCAATCTCTTAAAATATTCAGTCTTTGGACTTGGAATGGCTAATTTGGTCCTAATGTTATCAAATATTCTGCGGCATCCCTAGACCGGTGTCACAGCACCCACTTTGGTATACACACCTCTAGAACACAATAGTCGACCGGACGATGCAAAGAGCTACTCATACTCATCCTAGAAAACACTTCTGTAGACGCTACAGTATGATATGGTCATCTAGCCTACTCTGGCTCTATAGCTAATAATATATTAGTGACAAAATATAATCTGGGTCATTCTGAACATCTAAACCAATGGCAATAGTTATTTACTCAAAAGCAATTTGAAAAAAAGTTTGGTTTAGTTTATTGCGAATAGACAAAGAAACAAGAGACAGTGCCTTTCTGGGAAATAAGACATTTAAGTTAAACTCAGCTGCCCGCCTGCTCACCAGTACCCGCTCCAGAGACCAGTCCTCCACGACTTCCACTGGCTGCTTGTGTGATGCCCCATATATTAGTCTGGGTGGTTGTGGGTGTGATGCTTTGGATTAACTCTTGCCCTATAGGGAAGCAGGGTGGGGCTGATTACCAATTGGAAAGCACCTGGGCCCGGTGCCTCCAGGAGGCTATAAAAGCCCTGCCATGGCCAGTGTCTAGAAGAAGCTGAGAGAAGCAGACCTCCACCAGCTCCAACCCCCCTATTCTACATGCCCTTATTATTATGATTATGTTCTTTCTTTCCATCCACACACCTCGCACCACACCATGTTTCATACATCCACATCTACACTACTGATTACTGACTACACACCTCATATGATTCTTTCTATGATCTGTGTATCCCTCCTTAGTTTCTTGTCATTAGTTCTTGTTTAATAAATATGTATTTGATTTACAACTTAAACCTGGTCTCCTCCCCGATGTTTGTCGCGGCCTAGAGCCAAGCTGTGACACTTGTCAAACAAAGAATCCACTTTAAGATTAAAAGCTCATTGTGAGCTTGTAGATCGGCTAATTTTCAAATGGCCGAAATGTATATAGGGCTGAAGTGGTTACTGTATGTTTTGTAATAATAGTCAAAATCTACAATGTAACTAGTAACTAAAGTTTTCAAATAATTGTAGTGGAGTAAAAGTACAACATTTGCCTCTGAGATGTAGTGGAGTAGAAGTAAAAGGACAAAAAATGGAAATACTCCAGTACAGTAAAAAAATAAATCCTCAAAAGTGTATTTAAGTACAGTACTTGAGTAAATGTACTTAATTACTTTACACCGCTGCTAAATAAAACTAAAATATTTGGAGGGCTGAAGATGAGAGTTGTTAACCAGCTGAAGAAACATACAGCTGACAGCGTTCATTAGGCCTTCGAAATCAGGTGTGGGGGGGGGGAAAGACCTGTGTGTATTTAGAAAATAACTACAGTGTTAATTTAAGGCAGATGTTTAATGATACATTTAAGACCTTCTTTCAATGATGAAAAGGTGTTATTTCAGAGGATCTCCCGTTGACTTAAACCCAGTGCTTGTGAGCCATACAGCGCATGTTCCTCATTCATTCTCTGGAGCATGCAAATTGTTTTATTTTGCTATCGTGTTGTTGTGTTATTGTGTTGTCAGCACCATTGTTATAATATTGTTATGATATAAAAGGTAAGGTGGAACTGCAATGTGTTGTTTTCAGTATTTTCAAATGTCAAAATTAGCATGTTTATAGTGAGGGCAGAACAACCCAAGATGAAAGAGGAAGAGGCATAGAAATGAAACATTCAACCTCACCTCAGCCATTCCGGCCTGGCAAAGATAAAGAAATCAAATAAACATTTAGGAGTTAAGGTTTAGGGATTAGAGATAGAGTTATGGCTGACTTAGTTGCACGCTGGTGACATGCACCGAAAGATTGCTGATCTTCAAGCTCACAAGCTCACTGTGGGCGTGTAAATCTGCTATTTTTGAACTTTAGGCTCACTGTTAAAATAGCAAAAAGAAAAATAGCATTCATAAAATCTTAAAATGTTGATGTCCTGAAGTAGTAATACAAAAGCGTGCGTGCGTGCATGTACAATATACTGTGGGTGCTGTAAAAGATAAAACAGCCAAATCAAAGATTTGGAGTGCTGAAGATGGGAGTTGTTAACCAGCTGAAAAGAAGAACAGCTTACAGCGCTCATTAGAGTCTAATGATTAGACCTAATGGTTTTATTTCGAAATCAGGGGGAAAGAAAACCTTTGTGTATTTAGCAAATAACTACATTGTTAATTTAAGGCAGGTGTTTAATGATACATTTAAGACCTTCTTTCCATGATGAAAAGGTGTTCTTTTCCAATCTGACCGATTTAGAGACTTTGTAGTGGATTATCTTTTCTCATGAAGCTCTGAGAAAGTTCCCCTTCCATGACTTTTCCTAAATAATCGATTCAAATCATCACTGTTTTTTTTCTTCGTCTGAAACGTCTTCTAAATATGAAATTAGCTATCTCTGACGTTATTTTTCGGTTATTTTGACCGCTCTTACCCTTTCTACCCCATGCAGAGAGCTCTTCACACCTCCAGACTACCTGGAGACCGTCATTGTTCTAGTTAATGGATCATTTGCATTTCACTGTCAGCTAGGAACCTGGCATATTGCTATATTTGATCACCAACATGTTACTAATTATAGAGAATGTGAAATTATTGTAATCGGTTGTTTATTCGCAATGGATGAATTGTGCGTGGTTCGAACGTGTCTCTCTCTCTCTCTCTCTCTCTCTCTCTCTCTCTCTCTCTCTCTCTCTCTCTCTCTCTCTCTCTCTCTCTCTTTCTCTCTCTCTCACAAACACACACACAGTGTTTTTGGGCTTGTTTTTCTATGAAGTCTAAAGATAAAAACATTGCTCTCCGTCCATTGTATAAAGTTGTGCGGACAACAACTTGCTTGCTTTGAAACATCAGGGCATCTCTCTCTCACACACACTCACATACACACACAGACAGACAGACAGACAGACAGACAGACAAAACGCATGCAGGCAAATGTTCATAGACCTTGCTGCTTATTTCTCTCGCAATCTGGCAACACTAACGAAAGGGAGTGAGTAGAATTATCAGTGTTGATGACTCCTTCCGGCACCATTGTATTAATATTGTTATGATATATATAAAAGGTAAAGCGGAACTGCAATGTGTTGTTTTCAGTATTTTTAAATATCAACATTAGCATGTTTATAGTGAGGGCAGAACAACCCAAGATGAAAGAGGAAGAGAGGCATAGAAATGAAACAATCAACCTCATCTCAGCCGTTCCCGGCCTGGCGAAGATAAAAACATCAAAAAAAGTCCACCCAAAAAAAAAAGGAAATGCAAAAGCAAAGAAGGAACTGCAATGTGTTGTCTTCAGTATTTTCAAAAGTCAAAATTAGCATTATTTTAACAAACCAAAATAAAAGAGGAAGAGAGGCAAAGAAATAAAAGAAAGACCAACATTCTCACTAGTTCAGTGTGTTGTGAAGAGCTGGACCAGATACAATACCTGCAAGAAGAATTCAAGTCATAAAGAAAAGGAAATGGCTGTGGTGAGGAATCGTGAAAACGTTGAGGAAGATTATTACGATAACTTTGATATAGCAAAAATAATTCAAGTAATGACTGTAGAAGGCCATTATGAAAACCCTAACCTCCAACAGGTAGACGATGTTGTTAACAAGATGGAGGCAGATCTACAGAAGTTACTGCACTCTGGTAAGAGAAGTTACTAAAGCTAAATATCACAAAAATAAATGAATATGTTTTAACTGTTAAACAAAAAGTGCAAAGATTTCAAATGATCTCTCTTTGCTTTTCTCACTGTGGGTGCATGCGTGCGTGCGTGCGTGCGTGCGTGCGTGCGTGTGTCCTCCAGACATAAGACGGTACAAGGGGGTTGGAGTCGGTGTTGGATTGCTTTGTGCTGTTCTAGCTCTCCTCAACATTGCTGTCCCACTCTATCTCTGTAAGTCATGTTTCATAACAATATATTTAAAATGTTTGATCTATGGCGATCCAACGTGTTGTTTCAATAAACTAGCAGAGATGGTACCTCATAACATATATATTATTAGCTGTAATAGTTTTAGTAGCAGCAACAAAAGGAATTTATTATTAAGGTGTCTTTCAATAATGGATCTGTCATTATACAGATCATTCCAACATGGTGGAGAAACAACAACTTCTGACCAGTTTTGACGAGTTACAGAACAGACATAACAACCTGACTGACCAACTCACCGAACAGGAGGAAGGTGTGTGTGTGCCTGCGAGGGTATTACTGATGAGTTCTATAGCAAAAGCAATTTATTTGTATGTATTATCCGTCTGTCTATCCTTCGGTCTGTCCATCCTCATCCTTTTTTCTCCTTAGTAAGATGACCAAATAATCAATCTGAGCTTGCACATGAGCATTGACTTTTGCCATATATACGCTGTTTATTAGCATTTTCACCACAGGGTCTGTAGTCGCAGTCCCATAGCTTGGATGAATGGCAAAGCCATGCAGATCTATGGGATCTGTAGTTACAGTCCTAGCTTGGAGGGATGGCGGGTGGAAATACATGTATGGACTAGTATCTTGGAATGGTACAACAACAAATAAATTGATAAAAGATGTGTTTCTGTTTACAGTAACTGTTGAAACTGGCTCATTATTGCAGATTATGTTTGTTTTAGGATTTCCTGATTTTGTTAGTTTAGTTGTTGTTGTTGTTGTTGTTGTTGTTGTTGTTGTTGTTGTTGTTGTTGTTGTTGTTGTTGTTGTTGTTGTTGCTGCTGCTTTCAAACGGTTGACTTCAAGTGTCTGTTGTATTTTCAGGAGAGAAAGCAGTTGTCAAGGAGTGTGTATGTCGAAATGACTGGATTCAATGGAATGGACACTGTTACGGATTTGAAGAGGCTCATATGGCTTGGGCTGATGCAGAGGTAGAATAAATAAACACATGATTGCATCTTGTATTGTATTTCTATATGCATCTATGTATTATGTAATTTGAACAATATTATTCTGTTTATATTGTTCTGTAGAAAACCTGTTTGTCTCAGGGTGGAAACCTAGCATCCATTCACAGCAAAACAGAACACACATTCATTCAAGACCTGATACGTTCCAAAACTGGTGCAATGGATCGATCGTGGATCGGTGTCTATGATGCAACAGGCACGGTAAGGAACATTAACCCTTATAAACTGTGTCTGATAAAACGTTACCTTATACTACACTGACACATGATACACTACACACTGTACCTGTATGTCAACATACAGTGAGTTGTTAAATGGTTACATTTTATATTGACATTTATGAGGTTGTATTGTCATCTAGAATGGTGGTTGGCTGTGGAGTGACGGTCATCGCCCAATGACCTTCACAGACTGGGGGGGGGGAGAACCTAACAACTGGAATGGAGGAGAACAGAACTGCATGCTTGTGAACTGGTCAGGTACGTAAGTAACAATCTTTTAACAAAATGTTTGTTTTAACAACAAAGTATAATAAGAATAAGAGTAATCACAAACATCACCTTTAAGTAATAACGCAATATGATAATTAATGTGTTTGTTCAACTTTCTCTTTCTCTTTATATAACAGGTGCACACCTGTGGGATGATGAGTACTGCCGTTACGAATTTCCCTCTGTTTGCAAAAAAACAGCTGAGAGTGTTGAATAACGTGGAGATTATGCACGCACGCACGCACAAACACTTTAACCACATAAAATCTTTGTGTGTGTGTGTGTGTGTGTGTGTGTGTGTGTGTGTGTGTTTGTGTGTGTGTGTGTGTGTGTGTGTGTGTGTGTGTGTGTGTGTGTGTGTGTGTGTGTGTGTGTGTGTGTGTGTGTGTGTGTGTGTGTGTGTGTGTGTGTGTGTGTGTGTGTGTGTGACTCCTAATATCTATGCCCTGCAAAGCCAAACTGCAGTTACTACACAAAATAATCTAATCTGGTCTGTATAAGTGATATTGCACTAATTCATACAGTAATTGTTTATCTCCCAAAAGCATGAATAAATAAGCCAATGTGTCCAAAAATTTAGTTACTGCACAAATTGTAACGCTACTGAAGGAATGAAGAGACAAGTGACATTAACAGCAGATGGACAGTGACTCTCAGGTGTTGTGGTGATAATGAGAGGAACGTGAATGGAATGGATGGTTTGATTTAAGCAGCACATAACTTGCTTCAATGTCTTTACTTGCATCAATAAAATAAATAAATAGAAATCATTTAAATAATTCATTCCGAGTCATTCAGAGATAACCTCTGCTTTTTATGCTGCTCCGCCGTCATGTCCACCTACAACAATATACAGTATGCTGACACTGAGCTGTCAGATAAGCTCAGACGGGGGAGGTGATAGAGGTACTACCCTGTCAAGAGGCAAGCACAATCAACTCCAACACCACTGGAGTTGGACTTAAAGGCTCACTGAGCTCTTTCTGCCCACAGGACAACAGCGTTCCCCTGTAGTGAGCCTATAAGCTCAAGGACAAAGACCCCTGCTATTTTGATCCACCTCCCCTTTTCCCTAAACATTATTTAATAAAGACACTTTCTGTTTTTCAAACTGACTGTGTCACACTCCCAATAATTGACAATCATGAGATCTAATTGTAGAAAATAATGCATGTTTGTGAATGGCCCATATGACAATAACACACTACTGTGAATTCTGAAAATAGATTATTTATCATGTACATTTTATTTTACGCTAGTGAACATTTATGCAGTGATTCTTTTTTTTCTCTCAACATGTTACCAGATACACCAAATTAAAGGCCATGAGCCGCAGTAGAGTATGTATACAGCTCATAGGCATGAATGAATATACTTTTACTATTATATTTCACTTTGAATCTTTTGCTGTTTGATATTTCATTCATCATTGAATATACAATATATTGTATTGGACTTTTTTTTTTATTGTACGACCTATGGTTCAAGTTTAAGAGTTATTGGCCAAAATATGAAGGTTCCTGTTATAGCGCCACCCACCATGAGGCTGATTTAAATAATTTGGGTTAGAGGTTCTTCCTTGAATTATTGGGAGTGTGTCCAATGTTTGACGTTGATTGGTCCCACAATGCCATATTAGCTGTTCACAAACAAATGGACGGACATTAGTGAAAACATAAGTCTCCAGCCTTCGGCCTGCAATCCTAGAGGAGATGATAATGTATTGAGGCTGGTATGGTTCTTTACGATTTTTCAAGTTTTAATGAATGAGCATGTAAAACAATAAACTAACTGTGGTCCAGGTACCCAGGACCAGAGTTGAGCTGAGATCCAACTCAGGGTGGGGAGCAGTATCGGCCTGCAAAAAGGATGCTCATGGTGGGGTTGTGTCGGATGAAGAAGAGGAAGGGGTGGTCAGCAACGAAGCGGGTAGCGAACGAAGCGCACATGGTAACTGCAATTGCAGCAGTGGCACCAGCTGCCTCAGTGCCCTCCTCGTTCACTTCCACAAAGGCCTTGTGCACCACCTGGGAGAGCACCAGGTTGTTGGCCGTAGACATGCCGGAAAAGTCACTCTGTGTGACGTCAAAGGCGTCCACCATGCCCATCTTGATCAAGATGTCTTTCATGTCATATGTCACCTCCATCTTGAAACGAGGCAGGCCCAGCTGAACCTTTCTCTGCTTCATCATGCCTGGATTGGTCGAATCCACAAACTTTTCATAGGTTAGCTCCTTTTCTAGCTTCTCCAGGCCGGTCGTATCGTCCTCCATCTCAACAGGCAGAAAGATAAGCATGCTGAGGTCTTTCCCCTTGTAGGGCAGCTCCAGGACCTGACAGTTGACCTCAGGAATGAAGGCAAGAGGGAACCTATCCTCCTGGTGCATCATCTTCACTGGCTTGCTTTCAGTCTTGCTAAGGCTGAACTGTTCATCCCTGGTGCAGTCCTCATCGAATGACTCCTCCCACTTGGCTTTGAAGTAGATGGCATTGACCAACACCAGTCTGTTTTTTTCATCCACCAAACCTGGGGCAAGCACGTCCTTGATTTTATCTTGTGTCTGTTTCTCCACCCAGCTGTTGATGTTCAGCCTGGCTCCTTCTGCGTTGCCAATGAAGTCCACACTCTCCAGCTGTGCATCATAGTGCTTTCTGGTGGCACTTAAAAACTCCTCAACAAACTGGTAGGACTGCTCTCCATACAGGCGGTTGGCAAGGCTGAGGGCGTAGGACTTCCCTGACTTGTTCAGGTCATTCATAAGCTTAGAAAAGTCCATGTGGACGTCATCCTTAAAGTGCATGACCTCTGACATCTGTGTGGCTGTGTTACCACGGGCCCCCAGCAGCACCATGGCCAGAGCAGAGGAGATGCTGATAGGAGAGTAGAACACATTGCCAGTGTTGTTATTGTCTGACAGCTGTTTGAACAGAGACAGAGAAAATGTGTTGCAGGCCGCTGACAGGGGCGTTGGTGATGGCATTGCGATCAATGTTGTGACCAATATCCTATAGTGTAACGACGTTGGACCAATGTCTAAGTGTTACAACTTCTTAACCAATATCCAAATGTCCAGCGAGAACGTACTGCTCTCAACAATGCTGTGCGGTGCAGTTTTATGCTGCTCTGCTTGGACGCTCGCATCATCACTATGATGTCACCATGATGTCAGCCATGTTCCTTGTCAGTCTTGCCCAAACATGCCATTGCCCAAATGGAATTCTAATACCTTTCATACTTTTTTCATACTTGATTTTTTCACAGGGGCCTGTATAGCGCCACCAGGAGGCCGATTTGTGCAAAACTATTTTTTTGACAGTACTACTACAGATTTTGTCCAAAAATCCCGCAAATCGGTACACAGTATCTCTATAGTCATTAAACGAAACGGGTCTTTCAGATTTCTCATATTCCATCCTGATTGGCTAAAAATGTCTTCCAAAGTTTGCAGGAGTGCTCCGTTTTGAACAAAATGCCTCAAATCATGAACACAGCATGCAATTTCCGTGAAATGCCGAGGAAGAACTACCATTTGAACATTTTCAAATCAGCCTCATGGTGGCGCTATAACAGGCCGATTCGTGTTTTTTTACCTATAATTGCACCGATCTGTGTAAAACTTTGTATGCACACTCCCGGTCAAGGAAAAACCTTTGCCCTGCATTTTTCACATCTGCCTTTTATAGCGCCACCAGGAGGCCGACTTATGTAAAACACATTTTTTTATACTACTCCTTCCAATTTTATCCAAATTTCACGCAAATCGGTACACATGATCTCTATAGTCATGTGATCACGACGGATGTGTTTGATTTTTGAGTGGTGCCAACCACTCCTACATTTGACTTTGTCCGTGTGTCCGTATGTCCGTCCGTCCGTATGTCCGTGTGTCCGTATGTCCGTCCGTCCGTATGTTTGAGCACGGCTGATTGGTCAAGCTTCACGTGACACGTGACAATATGTTGTCACGTGTCACGTGTCACATTGTTGCTGATTGTTGTGGATGCAACCAGTTACACTTTCAAAGGCACCACTCTCTTCTCACTGGGTGTGATTTTTAGCGGCGCTAGCCGCTCTATACCTGACTTTGTCCGTGTGCGTCAACGTTCTGATTGGTCAGGTGCATCAACAAAGTGATTGGTCAAGCTTCACGTGACACATGGCTATAAACACATTATAAACACATATCGATGACAAAATGTATCAAAGGCGCCGCTACCTTCACACAGGGTGTGATTTTTGGGGCGGTGTAGCCGCCCCCTAAAAGTGAGTTTTGGACACTGACCAATCCTGCACCGTGATTGGCCAATAGTCTACAACGCATTGTATACCCCCTAACCCTTCCATTGTTAATGCAAATCGATACTTTAGCAAAGTCAGCCAATCACATTACAGCTAGTGTCATCACCACTAACTGTAATGTGATTGGCTGACTTTGCAAATCCAGGACTGTGATTGGCTAGCGAAACACATGACACATGTGAAGCCATATGAATAGCAGTATGGACTTTAAAAAAAGTCATTCATCCTTTTTTTAAAGTGAGTCATGTTGTGATGACCACACACCGCCCACTTCACACTGGGTGTGACTTTTATATTCCATACTGATTGGCTAAGATTGACATCTAAAGTTTGCATTATTGGCTTGTTTTGAACAAAATTCTGCAAATCATGAACGCACCTGTCAGGATCCTTGTATCTTGCTTATAATTTCCTGTTATCCTTGTACTTTTATTGTGTAGTATTGTTCCTAGTGTTTCCTGTCTGCCCTAGTGTTTGCTACCTGTCTTGTCTCTCCGACCTGTGATTACTTGTTTCTCCACCTGTGTCCTGTTATCTCCCAGCCAATCCCTGTGTTGATTGTAGTTATGTTTCACCTGTGTCTTGTTAGTCTGTGTCTATTTAAACCTCCCTGTGTTCAGTGTTCCCTTGTCAGATTATAGTTCATGTCATGGTGTGTCCTGTTGTATGTCCTACCCTAAAGTCAGTTTGTATGCTGAGTTTATGAATACATCTTCATTGAACCTTCTCTGCCTGCCTGGTTCTGCACTTGGGTCCAAAACTTGTCTCATATCGTGACAGCACCGTCCAATTTGCACACACATTCACACTATGTTGAGGAACTAATGCCACCCTTTTAACATTGGACTATTATAGCGCCACCAGGAGGCCACAATAGCCTACCTGACCTGGCGGAGACCTGTGCTCCGAGGAGCACTTTTTCTAGTTTTCTATCAATTGCACACCCCATGAAGCCTTGAATTCATGGATTTGTTTTTGTTGCATTCCTAAGCTAATAATTTGATTCCCATGTCCTACCAGCTAATGTATCCGGTAGGAGACACAAAGTAGATTATTTGTGTCTCCTACCGGAAATACACACGGTCATCAAATTATTGGCTTAGGAATGCAACAAAATCCAAAATGAATCCATGAATTCAAGCCATCGTGGGGTGTGCAATTGATATAAAATAAGCCATTTTTTGGGTGAGCTCCTCCTTTAAGTAAAACACTTGAGCACTTTTTCCACCACTGGTTGTAGTTGATACTGTGCAAGCCTGCACGCGATTAGCCTTGTTTGGCTGCACGTTGTAAGCGTCTTCAAGTCATGTCAGCCACCACATGTTTTGCTTTCTAATCTGTTGCTGTACTTTTAGCCAGGTAAGCCTATAGCGGCCCTAATCCTCTGGAGGAAGAGAGAGAGAGCAGAGAGGGAAAGGAGAGGAGGACAGGACAGCAGAATCACTGGGAGTGCTACAGATGAAAGTGGGAATAGAAGGATATTATAATCAACCACTCTGGCTTGAATTTTCTTTTTCTTTCTTAATTCAAGAGAACCAGGTAAGCCAAATAAAATGAAATAACCATACTTACCTTAAAGGAGTGGTTCACACAAATAATTACTTATTTTCTACCAATTACACACCCCATGAAGCATTGAATTCATGGATATTTGTTTTGTTTTTGTCACATTCCTGAGCCAATAATTTGATGATAATAATAAAGATGCTAATGCATCCGGTAGGAGACACAAAGACTCTCCTTTGTGTCTCCTACCGGAGAGAAATTTATCAAATTACTGGTTTAGGAATGCGATAGAAACCAAAAAAAACTCCATGAATTCAATGCTTCAGGTGTGTAATTGATAGAAAATAAGTATTTGTTTTGGGTGAAATACTCCTTTAACCGTACGATACTTAAAGGAGCACTTCACCCATTTCCAACCTATCTTCATATATTGGTCCTCACTAATGTTCATTGTAAGATAGAAAGATTTCTGTCTACTCGTCCTGTGTCTCAGAGTGTGTCCACAGAGACTTGCTAGTTCAGAAACCTGCCTACCAGTGACATCATTAGTTGGCAGGTTTGGACATTACAAACAAGATTTATTTTATTTTATTTTATTTTATGCACGCAAGCACAAACAATGGCCAGGGGTCCAGGTGTGCTTTAGGATTTTGTGACAACCACCCATTATTATTGTAATATACAACTATACAAAAAGTTATACATTATTTTTGTGAACGTGTACTTTGTGCGCACTCATTTCCCAAAAAAAGAGGCTAGTACCCTAAACTAAAACACATTGTAATCACGTTCAACCTGGTGTCGTGATGTGATACGTTGTGAGCTTATAGATTGGCTATTTTCACTATGAATACAGGAGTGCATTGAAAATGTTATTTGGATTGGTGTGCCTTGGGCATAAAAAAACACTGTTCTGGCCTACTTTGAGTTGCATTAAATGAATAATGCATAGCAACACCGTAGAAGACTTCATGATAATTTGAGTCTGCTTCTGGTATGACCTGACCCACATAGGAAGTCTGTGTGGTGAATTGAAATGAGCTGTACTGGAAACATAGGTGTTTGGCAAATTGCAATGCAGTACGAAAAACTTGAAACATGTATTTTGTCCACAGCATGTCAAAGGAAAGGGCCGCCTCTGTCACCTCCGTCACCTCCGCCGCCTCTGTCGCTAGTGCAGCCACTGCCGATGGCTCTATAGCTTCTGCAGATGGGTAAGAATAGATTCATACCAGTATCTGTTCTCTGACTGGGATAGTGAGTAGTGACACACATGAAATACATGAGGATATACAGCTAACAAAATATCTATATATATATAAATGTTTGAGCTGAAGAAATAAGTTTAAAAAAAATGTTGACTCAGAGTGCCTGGGTTAATTGATCAGCCGTGTCTCGAATTGTCTAATTGTGCTCTCCTCTTTATCCACGAGTTCCAGTGTCCCATGAGGCCTTGGGTTGAATTATGGGCATCACTTCCTGTTATGTCAGTCATTCAATAGGCTCTATGCACAGCAGCCATATTGGGAAGATATTGGGCCTCTTCTTACTTCCATCACAGGTGTTACCAATGATGCTAATGAAGGCTCTGTTCCATTCTGCTCAGCGTGCTGATATCGTGCATGTTGGCTCACTAGAAACACTCCATTTTGGTTCCCAAATGGCCCCTTATGGCGGGTGTGTAACTCTGAGAGTTATGGGGGTCCTTGAAAATAAGACAACCACTATGCCACACTAAATGGAACAGAGCCTTAATTAGTATCATTGGTAACACCTGTGAAGGAAGTAAGGAAGGGGCCCAATTCATTCCCAATATGGCTGCTGTGCATAGGGCCTATTGATTTGAGTGATCCGTGTCAGTCAATAATAATGTGGGAACGCAACCTGACAGAAAAAAAGGCTCATATTAGCCTGCCTACTTAACCTACAAGATCTCCCTCCAGACAGCTGATACAAGTTAATGATCAATGTTCAGCTCTCCTGCTGTGATACATGAATCTCGGCATGGGGATTAAATAGTGCTTGCTAAGTAACCTCGCGTAACCAGACAGTGTGATCCGGTCTAGGCCAAGCCTACTGGGGAAAAAACCCTGTGGTTCCGGGTGTGTGGGTTCCGGTTTTTCGGCGCTGCTTTATTTTGGTTCCCCCAGTTAGCATTTAAATGCTAAATCAAGTATAACAACTAGTTTAGTCTCACCAGTCGCTACGAGTTGGAATAAAGGATGGATATACCAAACAAACTGTTCCTATAAGCTAAACTACGTCACATCAAGGGTTTTATTGGGTAGGCCCTAATATTAAAATGCCCTTGATCGCGGGGAATTATTTGGGGGTGATGCACATGCACCTGTGGTTCCGGCTTGTGCGGGTTCCGGCCGCCCGACCAGAAACCCGAAAATGGTATTGCTCCTAGGCTACTTGCTAAGTTACTTCAGCGCTTGATAATAAGCATTGATCATTAATTTGAATCAGCTGTGTGTGTGTGTGTGTGTGTGTGTGTGTGTGTGTGTGTGTGTGTGTGTGTGTGTGTGTGTGTGTGTGTGTGTGTGTGTGTGTGTGTGTGTGTGTGTGTGTGTGTGTATGTGTGTGTGTGTGTGTGTGTGTGTGTGTGTGTGTGTGTGGGGGGGGGGGGGGTCTTGTAGGGTAAGTAGGCAGACTAATATGACCCTTTTTGATTTCTAGGTTGTGTTCCCACATTACACGGATCCCACAAATTAATTTGTAATGAAAGGGAGACACAGGTTCGAATCCTCGGGCATTACATTAGCATTGCTGGGTTATACACACACCCAGGAGAAAACAGCAGACAGGGAGCCAGCTCAATGGTACAAAATTATAAAGGACTTTAACTCATGAAGACCGGGATTTATTTTGCTATTCAAAAATAGCATATATACAAGCTCATAGCGCGGCACCAAGTGCCGCACTATAAGCTTGTATATCTGAGCTTTTGTATATATGAGCTTTTTTTTGTTGCTATTTTTTGAAAAATCGTGAAAATTTGTGCAAATCTTTGAATATATATTTGTGAAAGTGAACGTTTGTAAAATATTTTGTTCCAGGGACCCCCCCAGAAGCGGTGCCGTGTCATTGTTCCGATGGCGCATTGTTCCAACGGTTACTAACCCTAACCCTAACCCTAACCGCACGCGGAAGCCACGTAGTCGTAGTAATGGGATGTCGGACTTATGGGCAGTCCCCCCCAGAAGCAAAGATCTTTGCACACATTTTCACGATTTTTTGTTAGTTGTGTTGGCTTTAGTATCCCCACTGGGAGTTACATTGGTGCCGTGACCCGGATAGGGTTTCCCGGGTGGGAGAGGTCAATGGGGGATGAGTGTAGCAGAGTGGCTCAGTATATGTTTGGTCTATAAAGTTCAGAAGCTTTCATTACAAAATGGTCTCATCAATTGTGTCAGCAACAAGCCACACAGTAGCACGTGGTGACTTTTACACAGTTACGTGACTTCAGTTACGTGTTCTTATACATTTTTCTCCTCACTGGGTTGGTGTATCCATCTTTGATTTCTCAAACTTAAATTGTTTATTAGCATTTTTGCCATGGGCTGTGGGATCTGCATTTTTCGGTTCCAAGTCTCAAGTCTGTGCATTGTTTGGGTGCGCACAGTAGCAAAAGTGAAGAATTGGCTTCCTCACTCTTCATATCGTCCAAAACTGTTACTTTTCAGGATTCAAATTAAAAAGTATCAAAAGTAGCAGATCTACGAGCTCGAAACGCAACGCGTTTCGAGCTCGTAGATCTGCTACTTTGGGTGCAGCAGACAGGACGGAAGTACACTGTTTCCCTCCTGTTATAGAAGGATAGTAGAGTAGTAGGACGGTCATGACGGTATCTTTGTCTCCCTTGAGCTGTTGGAAGTGGATATTTTACACATTTATTGTCCACCTTACAGCAGTAAAGACGCGACCCCGAGCTCCTCCGCACGGGGGTCGTCATCGAGCTCCATCGGCGACGTGCCTAAGAAGAAATCCTCCAAGAAGGCAAAGAAAGTAGTAGACGTCGAAAAAATGAACAAAGTGTACAACTCCGTGCTAAACAGCGTCTTTGGAGCGGTACGTACAGTAGCTGCAGGTAATAGGGCATAGCAGTGGTGGCCATTTTGTGGTGCCACAAATCGAAAGCCCATTCATTTTTCCCACATAGATTTTCAAAAATATAGTATATAGGCTTCTGTGAAAAACAATTCTAACCGCAAAACAAACGGTTCTATTAAATATAGTATATCATAATTAAATGTTTTATGGACATGATTGGCTTGGTTCCAGGCTTAGAATAATGTATATATTTTCGGAAATCTCTTGGTGCTATCTGGAATTGAAAGTAACCATAATTTATCTCTCTATCTATTTATCTAGCGAGCTAGCTTAATTCTTGATTGTGTGATACAGTATGTGGTTCAGCCAGCAGGTAGGTGTTATCCTCTTGTGGGTTAAGCCTGGTGGGACTGCAGTATTAATAGCCATTACTGGAGGTTAACTGCCACATTTCATTATGCTTAACCAGGTCACTATAGCATCATCACAACATTTCAGTGTGTTGCAAAAACATGGGATCCTTTTCTGTATGCAATCATGCTGATGTTGAGACCACTACTTTATTTACTTATTGTAATTATGATTTAGCTCTGGACAACCACCTCAGCTAAATGTCTGAAAGGCAAATGTGAACAAGTAATTATGCTGCATGACCATTTTAAGTTTATACACGTCAAGCCGCCAAGTCAAATTTTGAATTCAGGCCTTTTACTTGTAACAGAGTGAGTTTATATTGTGGTATTGACACTTTTAATTAAGTAAAGACATCTGAATAGTTATTCCACCACTGAACCTCACACACACACACACACACACACACCACTATGCACTACACAACATACCTCACACATTTTATAAATAACTTTAGCCAATCTACAAGCTCACAACGCATCGCAAATGCGACGTGTTGTGAGCTTGTGTGGTTAAGTTGTTATAAGGAATCATTTGTTTGTAAGATACAGGGTCAGGGTTTTTAGTATGACTGAATTAAGCGTGTTGGCAGTCATGATAGGACAATAGTTGAAGTAGTTGTGTGTGCGTGATGCCATGTGCACTTTAACACCTTTTTTTATTGTCTCTATGTAGGAAAGAGAACTGGCTCTCTCTGAATTGGACGGTAAGTGTCATTGTGGCCACAAGTCATGTTCATTTAAAGTAATAAAATCACACTGATGTTTAACCCATTAAGACCGGGGAAGCATCTCTGTCATTTTTTAGATTTCTTTGGCTATTCAAAAATAGTAGATCTACAAGCTCATAGTGCGGCACCGAGTGCCGCGCTATGAGCTTGTAGATCTGCAGTTTTTGGGAAAAAACGTGAACATTTGTGTTTTAAAGCAACATTTTTACTCCGATCTGTGCTAGGGGTCCCTGGAACAACGTATTTTGAGATGGGGGTCCGCGGCCAAATACATATAATTTTGGGGGCCCTTGACATGGAAAAGTTGGAGCACCACTGAAATAGCAACATACTGTTAGGATTTAGAAAACATTTTTAGATACGAATTTTGGCCACGGACCCCCATCTGAAAATGTTTTGTTCCAGGGACCCCCCCAGAAGCAAAGATTTGAGTTACAAATGCACGTTTTGAAAAATATATATATTCAAATATTTTCAAATATTTTCAAAATTTTTCAAAAATAGCAGATCTACAAGCTCATAGCGCGTCACTCTGTGCCGCGCTATGAGCTTGTAGATCTGCTATTTTTGAACAGCCAAAGATATCAAAAAAATGACACAGACATGTTCCCGGCCTTAATGGGTTTAAGCAGCAGAACCGTTCTCTGTTCATAAATGTATTAAACTCTTTGTCACAGAGCTGGCTGAGGCCTTCAAGGAGTTTGACTACGACTGCGATGGCTACCTGAACTACAAAGACGTGGCTGAGTGCATGAGGACCATGGGCTACATGCCCACCGAGATGGAACTGCTGGAAATAGTGCAACAGGTCAAGATGAGGAGTGAGTCACTCATAGGAGACGCGCAGTGCGTTGTGAGCTTGTTGTAGATTGGCTATTTTTGGTACATAGATGTGGTGTAGAGCATAGACATTATGAGGCGTCTGTATGGCCGGCGCGCTTCCGCTTCCGGGGGGCAGCTGGAAACTTCCGCGTGCGTCACAGAAGGGGTCGTTCGGTAGGCCAATCAGAGGCAGGTGGGGGCGGGACAACTAGATTCTGACGAGTCCTGGAAAAGACGTGCTGTGATTGGCCAATAGTCAACGCGCTGTGATTGGCCAGTGCCAGTGCAAATATGGCGGCCACCGTACGAAACAGGGCGCTCCAACGAACTGCAGAGGCCGATGAGGTATCTAGGTTTCTATATCTATGGTGTAGAGGGGCGGAAAAGGAGGGGACCAAGTATACACCCCTGGGGGACCCCGACTCAATGAAGTGTTCACCTGTTTCCTAGGCTGTGTGGGCATCACTTCCTGTCGATTTCATTGAATATCATTGGTCATCTGACCAGTTTCATTGGATTTCATTGGATCAAATCGACAGGAAGTGATGCCCACACAGCCTAGGAAACAGGTGAATATAGGGTTTAATTATCTGTTGACGAGTTAGACTGAAGTGCAACAAGAGGCTATTTTAAAAGACTAATGTGAACGTGATTTACATTTGAAAATGGCTCATTTGTATTTATAACTGGAGCAGCAAGCAGAGACTTGAGTGTTATTTGCTGAATGATACAGGACTGAATGTATTGGTGACACCATGACTGTAGCACCATCCACCTCCATCACCCTGAAGAAATGATGTCTAAACACTTGAACCCTGTTTCCACATAATCTGATTCCTTCTAAAACATTAACTTGGATATTATTAGAAAATATATACTTTATTTTTTTTTACCTTTCATATACTTCGAAATGTGGAGCTGTGAAGCAATGCAAAACTATTGAATGAGGTTGTTTGAGTCTGTTTGTATGCACAGTATGTCACTGTCCACACATTTGTCCACCAGAGGGTGCACCAAAACCAACTTGAGCAGACAGCCATAATAATGCATGAATGTACTGTATGTATTATGTCTGCAAATTTGTACACCACGATGGAGCTGAAACGGTTCTTTAAAAAAAAAAAGTATAGTTATTATTTGATTTCCCTGTTTATTTTAATGTTTTGCTGTCTTTGTAACTGAACACACCTGCATGTGGTGACTCTCGTCCACAGTGGGCGGGTTGATGGACCTGGATGACTTCATTGAGCTGATGGCGCCCAGGTTGATGGGAGAGACGGCTGACATGATGGGGCTCAAGGAGCTGCAATCAGCCTTCCAACAGGTCGGCCCACTGATTCATCTGTGAAGCCTCATGATAACTGAAAACACATGAATAGGCTCTATGCACAGCAGCCATATTATCACTTCCTTCACAGGTGTTACCAATGATACTAATGAAGGCTCTGTTCCATTTAGTCACACCTGTAAGGGGCCATTTGGAAGCCCATGACCCCAAATGTAGACCCACTGGTGTAACAGAGTGTTTCCAGTGAGCCAACATGCACAATATCAGCACCCTGACTCTGTTTGACCAGAATGGAACAGAGCCTTCATTAGTATCATTGGTAACACCTGTGAATGTCTTCATAATATGGCTGCTGTGAATAGAGCCTATTATTGACTTCAAACATAGTCAATGAATGTAATTTACTTGAATTACTTAAAAACACAAACACGTATTCGGGCAGGGAGGGTGATAATTGTCACAACAAGTAATCCTACGGGCTGGGGGTGGCACCGCACCTGTCAGCAGGGAGTGTTAGGCGGGAGGACTAGGAAGAATGCTCTTCGTCCTCCCGGTGGGGGCTCCTCAACCGGTAGGTGAGTCAGTAGGATACAACACCAGTGACAACGCACAAATGTGTGTGGGGAGTTCTTTTTCCACCACTGGTCAGAAGCCCTAGATGTCCTTTTATGTTAGTGACTGTTCCATCATGGTTCCTTTTCTTCTCTCTCTCTCTCTCTCTCTCTCTCTCTCTCTCTCTCTCTCTCTCTCTCTCTCAGTTTGACACAGACGGTGACGGGAAGATCACCCAGGACGAGATGAAGGAGGCGGTGAAGTCCCTGCTGGGGGAGAAGCTGAAGAAGGGAGAGCTGGAGGAGTCCATGAAAGAGCTGGACATCAACGCGGACGGAGACATCGACTTTGAAGGTGAGGGGGAGAGGAAATGGAGCTCACTGTTTGTGGATGACTTTTTCTAATGTTTCATTTAGACCAGGGGGTCTTCGACGTTTTTCAGGCCAAGGACACCTTTGGTTGAGAGAGACACAGGAGGGACCCCCATTACATATTCAGTGGTGTAAACTAAGTCATTGGTTCTCAAAGTGGGGTACGGGGACCCCCAGGGGTACTTGAGGCGGTTCCAGGGGGTCCCCAGCTAAATGATGGATAGGAACCAAATGGACCCTTATGGTTCTGTAACTCTGAGTGTACAAATGGAACCAAATGGACCCTAACGGGTCCATTTGGTTCCATTTGTACACTCTCAGAGTTAAATTAACATTGATTTTATATATAAATTCGGGTCCCAGAGGTATAAATGCCATTAAATGGGGGTCCGTAGCCTAATACATGTCAAACTGGGGGTCCTTGACAATAAAATGGTTGAGAATCACTGCTAGAAAGCCGTATAAACCTTCTCTTATTGGGGTCCCTGGCTTATCTTTTCAAATGGGGGTCCGCGGTCTAATAAGTGTCAATTTGGGGGTCCTTGACATGAAAAAGTTTGAGGTATTTTTACTCTACTGGGGTATTTCCCATTTTTAGTACTTTAGTACTCCACTACAATTATTTGAAAATTTGAGTTACTAGTTACTTTGTAGATTTTGATTTTATTACAAAACCACTTCAGCCCTATGTTACGTACTTAGTTACAGTACTTTAGACCACTGCCGTTTTCTGCATGCATGTTCTACTAGTTTCTTGTCCAGAGTGAATGCAAATCCTGATCTCTTACCCTGTTGGCATTACTTCTCTTCTCTTCTCTTCTCTCTCCTCTTCAGAATTCGTGATGATGCTGTCCATTCGTTAGCTTGTGAGAGGACTTTGGCCGTCCAGACAGAGGTCGACTGTGGGCCCATCTACTGTACCATGTTCATTGTACAGTATACCAGCGTTTATCTCTTCTGTAGTGTATGTAGGCTTCTATAACAGTGGTTCTCAAACTTTTTCATGTCAAGGACCCCCAAATTGACACTTATTAGCCTGCGGACCCCCATCCCAAAAGATATGCCAGGGACGGGGACCCCCCATAAGAGAAGATGTTTTACGGCTCTAGCAGTGATACTCAACCATTTTAATTTCAAGGACCCCCAGCTTGACATGCATTAGGCTACGGACCCCCATTTAACTCCTGTGGCTACGTGTCCATTTGGTTCCATTTGTACACTCAGAGTTACAGACCCATAAGGGTCCATTTGGTGCCTAATCAATCATTTAGCTGGGGACCCCCTGGAACTCCCTCAAGGACCCATGGGGGTCCCCGGACCCCACTTTGAGAACCAATGTTCTATAAGATAATGTGTGCCTAACTGTGATGACGGTGTATGAGCACTACTGGTGCTGCATAGAACATTTGGTACGGCTATGATCAATGCTCTGAAGACGATCTACTCTACAGACCTGTAATTGTAATGATATTTTTGAACAGATTCCTGTGATATGGCATGTAAATAAGATTATATTTTGCTATTTTATAAAAGAAATTAAGAGTTGTTATTTTCAAAAAGGTCTCCTCACTGTGTTGCAATGGAGCGTGCACAAAAATGAATTTCACCCACTGTTTTATACCTGTAAACCTGTGACAATAAAGATGATTCTGAAAGATGACACCTCCCCCGTATAGCGTCGATTTTGACAGCAAATTTTGATTCAGTTTTAGTCTTTTGAATCAAATTCCATTTAGTTTTAGTCATATTTTAGTCATCTGAAATGTTTTACCGTTACCGTCTAGTTTTAGTAGTCAACTAAATCTACAGTTGATTTAGTCGACTAAAATGTATTTTGGCGGTGCTTTGATGGCGTCGTAATGGCTGATTTTACACTTGGTTGCATACTGAAAATAGCCGTTGCTATCTACAAGCTCGCTATCTACAAGCTCACAACGCGTCGCAGCGCGTTGTGAGCTTGTAGATCTGCTATTTTCAGAGCACAACACCCGAGCACACGCAACCAAACATAAAATGATTCGTCTTTTAGTTCTACTGGATCTCTTCTAGATCTACACTATAGTCCCTCACTAACATTTTAGTCTAGTTTGTTTTTATTCTCAATATATTTAGACTTAGTTTTAGTCATCATAGCTTAGTTTTTCTTTAGTTTTCGTCAGTGAAAAAGGGTAGTCGAAGAACATGTTCGTCATCGTTTTAGTCTACGAAATCAACACTGCACCGTATCGCAAGATGGCTTTTAATAAAACCAGAAAATAGGTAAAATAGCCAATATACAAGTTCACAATGCATCACAGTGTGATTGCTGAGCTTATACCAGATCGGCTATTTTCGCTATATGAACACATCACTGAATGAACTGACGAATCTTTCAGAAGTTAACTTTATTCCTAAAACCTTTCTCTCATAAACGTGTGGTGATTGTTAAACAAAAGGAAATGATAAAGTAATGATACCTACAGTATCTAGAAAAGGTTATTTAACCAAAATGTCACCAATATCATAACCCTAATCCTATAATGCTCTGAGGCATCTGCACATCCAAAACCATGGTGCAGTTATATCAGGGGAAAAGTCACATTTCAGAAGAAAATTTGACATCACATTCTTGCTCGCACCACTTTACAGAGCTGACAATCGTTACATTTTAAGGAAGTAAAGTGGTTGTCTGTCCAAGTGCTACAACTCAAGACCAGCGTTTGGAATGATCTCCAATAGGCTCTATGCACAGCAGCCATATTAGAAAGAAATTGGGCCTCTTCCGTACTTCCTTCACAGGTGTTACCAATTATACTAATTAAGGCTCTGTTCCATTTAATGTAGCATAGTGGTTCTCAAACTTTTTAATTTCAAGGACCTCCATAACTCTGTGTTTGGTTCCATTTGTACACTCTCAGAGTTACACACCCGTAAGGGGCCATTTGGAACCCCCTCAAGGAACCATGAGGGTCCCTGGACCACACTTTGAGACCCTCTGGTGTAGCAGAGTGTTTCCAGTGAGCCAATATGCACAATATCAGCACCCTGACTCTGTTTGACCAGACTGGAATAGAGCCTTCATTAGTTTAATTGGAAAGACCTGTGAAGGAAGTAAGGAAGAGGCCCAATTTCTTTTCAATATGACTGCTGTGCATAGAGCCGTCTACAAGTTTAATACTACTGGTAATTTAAACTATATATTATAATATCAAACTATATGTGCACACAATTCAGCAAAATCTCCCAACATATCATGCAGCAATACAGTGTGTAACCTTCAGAAATGAAAGTCTCATTGCCAGACAAAATAACAAATGAGAAATAAATAAACAAGCTATATCCCCCTGTCAAGTCACATAAATAGGGAGAAAATGATATAAAATGGCTTCCAAACTGGCTTCAGTTCTTTTAGGTGGAGTGGTTGTTACGGATGTGGCTTCACAGCCACAGGAGTCAGAAATTTGGCCTGTGACTTTGTCAGTTTTTTTCTGCGTGAAACAGATTTTGTTTTAAGCGAGAGAGAGACATTACTTCGTCCTTAAGATGTTGAGATGTTGTCCGTTGTGAAGTAATCGGCGAATGTGGTCACAAAAGTGTACTCCCCTAACCTCCCTGTAGTTAAATAGGAATAACTTCATAATACTATTAAAAGAGGTGTCCACAAGATTGGAAGATATTACTCACATGCGAACATCTACATACAAGGATTGGGAGGAGTACAGCAAAAATGGCCGTCATTGCGTCATCTCAAACTTAATCAACATTAAGCAATGTCACTGCTAACCTTTGTTCCTCTTGCGTCCCATTTTAGCGCTACCATTTTAGCCATTAACAGCAGCAAACACTGTTAACACTGCTACATACGAACATGGAAGAAACTGCAAAATAAACTGCAAAAGAAAAGGTTTCTCTAAACGTCATCTGTAGGCTATGTAAAGAAGTAGCTTATCAATGAAGCTAGCTAGACTATCACAGAAAATTAATACATTAAGATCGGGAACGCATCTGTGTCATTTTAGATTTCTTTGACTATTTTTGGAGATCTGCTATTTTTTCTATTTGTGCAAATCTTTGAATATACAGTATATGTTTTTCAACATTTTTACAAATGTCTTCTAAATTTTCTATTTTTTTTTTTTTAAATACTTCTTTTTTTTAACTTATGTTGCTATAATATCAGTGGTTCTGTCAAGGACCCCCAAAATTATACGTATTTGTCCGCGGACCCCCCCATCTCAAAATATTTTGTTCCAGGGACCCCCAGCAGAAGCAAAGATTTAAGTTACAAATGTTCGCTTTCAAAAATATACATTGTAGCTCATAGCTCAGCACTCGTGCCGCACTATGAGATTGTATATCTGCTATTTTTGAATAGCCCAAGATGTGACACAGATGCGTTCCCGGATTGAATGGGTTAAGAAAATTAAGATTTTGTACTACATTTTCATCAACTCGAGGAATTCACTCAAGCAGTCCGTGGCGCATGAGGGTATTTTGAAGCAAAACAGGAAGTGAGTATCAGTTGTCACGCTTGCTTTGGTTGTCCAGCTGTGAAATGACCTGCTGGTCAGCTGACTCCTGTGACATCATGGACTCCTGTGACATCACTGACTCCTGTGACATCACAGGCTCCTCCCTCTCCGTTCCTCTCCTCGCAGGGGAATGTTTGGACAAGCTTTTTGTAAACCTCAAGACTGTCATGTCACCTCCCAACAAGCAGGCTTTTTTTTTTTTGTAAACGTAGGCTTTTTTTCAGTCAATTTGTTTAATTAACCACTTAAGCCCAACGTGTCGCAAACTGGCTTGATGTGAGCTTGTAGATCTGCAATCTTTTAAAATAATAAATAAATAATAATAATAATAACAATATCAAAAATTCTATTTTTCAAACATTTTGCCTAATAATGACATGCCCAAAACAGCGACACCAAGATTAAAGTGGTAAAAGTCTTGCCTTTGTGCGTTTTTGCGTAGAATGTATCGTATGTGTTGTAGTCTTTTGTAACACATTGGTCTGCTCATGGCGCCGACATTACAATTTGAGTTGGGAGTACATTCAGTTTTGCTCAGGACTAACACTCGCTCCTGTACTCACCGTAACGTACGTAAGGTGCTGCTTTGGACAAAAGTGCCAACTAAACGGTTAATGCATTCTCACACCCAGGTCGCACTACTGTACGTCGACGAGTTGGGTGAATTCTGACCACGTTTCAGACGTTTGACACGACAGAAAAGCTTTCCTGTCAGGTCGCATGTTGACGGGAGGGGGGGGGGTATGCAAATCAAACGTCAACGCTGAGCTGGCAGAAGCGGACATCGTGTCGCTCAGCATGGGTCAGTGGTTCTTAAAGTGAGGTTTCGGGGTTTCCGCATTCCAGTCACGCAACGCAGGACTACCGGGAATGTTGAAAAGCGACGTGACAGGGGAGTCAATGTTTCCCATCTCGTCTTCATAGTACGACCTGGGAGCTTGTGTGGAAATGGTTTAGTTATGTATTTCCACAGCTAAACAATCACAGAAAGAATGACCAGTTGCGTGTGCGTGTGCACACACCTGCATGGAATAAGACGTCAGCATGAAGTTGATATCTGGGCTTTGATCGAAGCATTTGTTTCTTGTCCGGCCTTCAGCCTTTTTAGTCACTCAAAACTCAACAGAGAACGACACGTCCACAACATCCTTTATCATTTCCCACAATGCACCTGTCCAGTGGCTAGACAGATTCTCCCAACGCTGCGCAAGCTCATTTTCCATTCTTCACTCTCCTGTTATATTTCCTTACGTTCCTTTATCCTCTGAAGGACTTGATATACTTCATTGCGCGCGGTGTCGTGCAGCAAAAGCAGCAGATATACAAGCTCACAAGGCGTCGCACCGCGATGCGTTACGAGCTTGTATATCTGCTATTTTCGGTGCACAACACAGGCGTGCATTCGAGTATAAATGCAGCTTTATGTGTCAAATCTGGTACATTGATAAGCCCGTGTCTAGTTCACATATCCATGACTTGGAGAGTTTCGCCATGTTTGCTGTCGTCGCTTGTTCGCTGGGCCTACGCCTCGTTGCTCAGCTCGTCGGACAATTCGGCCATGATGTCATGAACCCAGACGTCCTGCTCCTCCTGCGAGGTGTCGACCAGGAAGACCGTCAGCTTCCTGTCCCAGGGATGAGGCGCTTCCTGTACGGCCTCCAGCTGGGCCACCAGGGGCTTCTTCTCCACGTGGTTGCGGAAAACAATGGAGGCTTCCTCCGACCACTGCCTCGGCTTCACTCCTGTTTGGTGGAGAGGAAGAGCGATGAGTCAGGCATAAAGGTTAAAGCATCTCTATTTTGGGCGTAGGTGGACATGAATTATTTTTAAATCTTCTAAAAATGTCTAAAATGTTCTGTCCTCATAACAATCGTCTCTGTTCAATAAATGTATTATGTCAATTATTTTCCTCCGCCCAAAAGGTTCCTAAAGGTGCTTACAGTACCCTTTTCTTTGCCCTCATTTAGTATTCCATATCCTATGAATTATGTATATCTCCACAAGCTGGAGTTAGGTGGCTTTGACCGACAGTTTGAGGATCCAATGGAGTTAGGAGGTTTAGTCCGAAGCGCTTTTTAATACTTTTCATTGGTTCAATATTTGTAAAACTCACACACAGATGTAAAGGGTGTTCAATAGCACTGATTTATAAAAAAAAAAAAAAAAGAATTCACACAACCGACTTGGCCTAACAAAGTTTTGTGTCTACATCTGAGCTATGACTGTGATACTCAGTGTAGTGCTTTACTTTATTTAGCCTCACCAGCTAGCTGTGCGGTGATTCCCTGGAACGGCAGCTGCCTGAACTCTTTGATCAGGGGCCTGAGCTGAGTGCAGCTGACTAGCTCATGTTTGCCATAGTCCAGTTCATAGACAGACACCAGGCCGTTGGTCAGAACTCCCTTCACCAGCACACGGTGCCAGCTGCAAGAAGACGACAATGGAAGAGAAGGAAGACACAATCAATCAGAACATCACAGAGACAGTACGGGGTACATATAAATAACCATTCACTGGAATGCAAAAAAAATGTCCATAGGCTCTATGCGACAGCAGCCGTATTGGAAATAAATTGGGCCTCTTCCTTACTTCCTTCACAGGTTTTACCAGTGGGTCTCAAATGTGGTCCAGGGATCCTCATGGTTCCTTGAGGGGGTTCCAAATGGCCAAACTCCGAGAGTGTACAAATGGAACCAATTGGTTCCATTTGTACAATCTCAGAGCAGTCCTTGAAATTAAAAACATTAAAACCACTGTGCTACACTAAACGGAACAAGTAAGGAAAAGTCCCAATTTCTTTCCAATAAGGCTGCTGTGCATAGAGCCTATTTTCTTCCGGAAGGAGTAAACAAAGATTTTCACATATTCCTCATTGCCTGATGAAAGGTGACTATTTGTATCACATGTTCAGAGCTTTATTTAGTCACGAAGACAATGAGAAAAGAACATTTGACCAACACAGCAACATTTCCTTGAACTCAGACTGAATCTTGAGCCTTATTACTCTCCTCAATAAAGGCTGGTTATGTGATAACATTATAATACACTTTATACACTTTTTTGACACAGACATTTGCCAGACCTGCCATGAAACAGTTGCTGTCATCTTAGCTCTTCCTTTGACTTCTTGTTTCCTGTCATAGAAAAGACACCTGACACCCTCCAGCACACTCACTTGTTCTCCACCTTGGCAGCGTAGATGTGATTCTTCTCTATCTTGAGGGGTTTCTCCTCCGTCTTGTTGTAATAGAGAATCATCTCTCCCATCAGCACCACCAGCTTGTACATGTCCCTCCAGGGCTGGAGCACAAAGTGTCCTGGGTGGCAGGCCACCGACACATAGATGTCCATGTTGCTGCCTGTGGAGGAAAAGGACTCTTTATGAACTATGATCTTCGGTTCTTCAAAGTCATACCAGTC
The DNA here is from genome assembly GCF_963454915.1 of Gymnoscopelus microlampas. Classification (NCBI taxonomy): domain Eukaryota; kingdom Metazoa; phylum Chordata; class Actinopteri; order Myctophiformes; family Myctophidae; genus Gymnoscopelus; species Gymnoscopelus microlampas. The sequence goes on along the minus strand of NC_139956.1, from coordinate 38,368,992 downwards.
CAGTACAGTGGCGGCCCGTCAATAGAGGGCACTAGTGTGCCGCGCCACCTCTCCCAAACCTAGATCTTTCTTGAATAAATATTACTTTCAAATATATTCTATATATTTTAAACAATCAAACCAACAAGGTAAATATTATATAGTTAATGACTAGTGAGTGAAATGTATAATCTGCCATAAAATGTAGCTACAAACCGTTCTACAGTGCAAAAATCGTTACAATTGACTCGCAATGTTAAATTTCGCACATGCACATTATTTGAAAACTTTAGTTACTAGTTTCTTTGCAGATATAAATTATTTATTATAATATAAAACATACATTAACCACTTCAGCCCTATTTTATACATAGGCTATTTGAAAATAGCAGATGTACAAGCTTACAACGTGTCGCATCACGACGCGTTGTAACAGAGGCCTTTAATGCAGGCCTGTAACACAGGCCTTTTACTTGTAACAGAGTATTTTTATATTGTGGTGTGGTATTGCTACTTTTACTTTACTACTTAGTAAATTATGTGAGTACTTCTTTCACCACTACTTAAGTGGTACTCTTTGAAGTATTGCTCTTATACAGCACCTGCTGGGGGAAGCTCCAGTAGAGGAGGCAGCTGCTGTGAGGGCAGGGGGGACGGAGGATTCCCTGGTGGGGTGGCAGCCGCGTTGCCGCTTCCTCCTCCTCCTCCTCCACCTCCTCTGGACCCGGGGCCAGAAAGCACCCTCCGCACGTGAGGCTTGGCTGGGCTGGAAGTGGAGGTCGAGCTCCCATTCGTGGTGCTGGATGTCTTCAGGGAGCAGGAGCTGTCTGTGGAGGTCTTGGTGGGGCTGTGAAAGGTGAACACATTCAGATTGATACTCACATACGGTATAAACCATGCATGGGCAACTGGCGGCCCGGGGGGCCACATGCGACCCCCACCTTCACTTAATGCGTCCCGCAAGTTAACATCGGATTACTGATATATTATTGATTTCAGCTGTTACAATTCCAAACATGCAAACATGACCCGCTTTAATTACTTCAGTCTATATCAGTAGCTTAATGACTAGTATAAAATTCTATTGTCTTTTTCATGTCCAATGTATTTGTATTTAAGTTCATTAAGTTAACATAAGTATAACTAAATGCATTTGAAATTAAATAAAAATGTTACTTTTCAGGATTCTAATTCAAAAATAGCAAAAACAAAATCTGGATTCCAATAAAAAAATTGCAAAAATAGCCGATCTAAGCTCAAAACGCTTCGCACTGCGATGCGTTTTGAGCTTGTAGATCGGCAATTTTTGCTACTTTTGTGTGACAGAGAATGGTGAAAAAAGTTAAAATACGGAGAGACAGTACAGTTATATGCAATGTGGCCTTCTGGAGTGAGTGTGGAAACATAGTGGCCCTCTCCATCATCAAAGTTGCCCACCCCTGGTATAAACGCATTTCGACAAAACAGTATTATGCTTGAAAGAATTGAAATGTATTTTAGAAAATCTATTTGTGTGGAATCCACACAGGGATGGCGTGGATCCAATGTGGATCTTGGACTTCATGTGGGCTGCCAATGACGTCGGTCATCTGTGACGCATCTATGGCGTATTACTCCGTGAAGGAGTGTAAATCCCTACTCTCCTTCAAAACCAAAAAAAAGTCAAAAGTCAAAGCCTAATGAAAGCAGACAGAGCAGAGACCTGTGGCTGGTGAGGAAGACGTCGGGCTGCTTCTTGAAGAGGTCGGACTGGGCCATCTGGTGGTTGAGACTGCGGGCCGGGTCGTGGAAGTTCTTGTCTGTGAAGAGGTGGACGTAGATGCAGTGCTTATTGTCGTCCACCTTGGCAACCTTGGGTGGGGGGGGGGGTAGACAGAACCGTAAAGGAAGGGAAGGAGTAGGAGGAAGAGAAAGACCGATAGGGAGGGCATGACAAATTTGATGTTTGTTGTTCTCCTGGGAACTACTGACGTGCTGCCATCTACTGGCGTAAAATGGTACAACACTGCAGATAAGCATTATTATTGGTAAGCTTTATGAACCATTAAATAACTAAATAACGAAATAACTAAATCACTAACTAAATAAATACATACATAAATACATAATATGATAGGGGCCAACTGTGGCCAAATATGATTTCTATCACCACAATAACGTCTAAAAATTAGGATGAAATAGCTTGGTATTGTTGTGTTTTTTTAACGTAGGGAGTGGATAAAGCATATACCTTCATGCTACAGTCGGTAGTGTTGAGCACTTTCTCCCTGAGCCACTGGACGGCCTCCGGGGTCCAGGAGCCCACGCTGACCGCCAGGTCTGCAAGGCAGCACTTCACAGCCTGAACATGCACATGAAAAGGCTTTAGACAGGTAGTTTGATACTCATGTGTGTGCGCGCACGCACGCACACGCGCAAACACACACACACACACACACACACACACACACACACACACACACACACACACACACACACACACACACACACACACACACACACACACACACACACACACACACACACACACACACACACACTTCTTTTGTGCCACTTTTAACCCTAACTGTAAGGCCAAAAATAGCCGATCTACACACTCACAGCAGAGCCATTCAAGGAGAGTTGCGTCACCTCCGTCCACTTCACCGGGCCAGGTTTTCTACATAGCCTTCTATTGGCGAATAGTGACAAAGCCCTGAACCAGAAGTTTACGGAATGCATTGGAATGCTATGAGCGTTTGTAACTATTTCCAGTTTACATGAACCACGTGACCGGCGCCATTTCTGCCCCCTCATTGGCGGAACTTTCTGATACAAGGCTCTGGCTCACAGCGTGTCAGGCTGCGACGTGTTGGCTGTTTTCAATGTTGGCTATTTTCAACTAAGTATAAATCAGACATAACTCTAACTCAAACCCCCATGCCTAATCCTAACCCCAACCTGAATCTTTTCCAAATGTAAACCTACTGTAACTCCCCAAATAATTATTTTAACCATAAAACAACAATTTTCTGTTATGAGGACCAGGATTTTTTTCCTCACATCTATTTCTCAAATTACAAGTAATATACAAGCACACACACACACACACACACACACACACACACACACACACACACACACACACACACACACACACACACACACACACACACACACACACACACACACACACACACACACACACACACACACACACACACACACACACACACACACGCTGACCTGTGGCGGGATGGCCATGAGATCCCGTAGGAACTGTGGTGGGATCTCTCTCAGTTCAAACACCTCTACAGAAGCCTGAACCCCCAGGTCAATGAACTGGATGTCCAGCACCCTGCTGCCGTGCAGGTTGCTGATCTGCACACCGGAGAGAGGCCGCCAGAGACACTGAGATTATTATTACATTGTTTTACTGTAAATGACTGTATATGTGCAATTACCTTCTGAGCTGTGCTGATTTGGTGGACCTTTGTGTGGAAAGAGATACGGCAGATATATGCAAAACTCCTTTGGCACCATGCCTTAAAATATGTAATGTATCCAGTGGTACAATTTTGAGGTATTCGTACTTTACTTGAGTATTTCAAATTTCCAATACTTTTACTTCTACTCCGCTACATCTCAGTGCCAAATATTGTACTTTTACCCCACTACAATTATTTGAAAACTTGAGTTACTAGTTACTTTTCAGATTATTATTATGATATTATAAAACATACATTAACCACTTTAGCCCTATTAAGGCAAAGCTATTTGAAAATAGCTGATCTACAAGCTCACAACACACGCGCTGTGAGATCTGCTATTTTCAAATATTTTAGTACTTTTACTTTTGGTACTTTAAGTATATTTTGATGCCAATACTTTTGTACTTTTACTCAAGTAAATTTTGAATACCGGACTTTTACTTGTAACAGAGTATTTCTACAGTACATTGCAGTATTGATACTTTTACTTAAGTAAAACAATTTAGTACTTTTTCATAGGTTTTCGTATACATTCTCCTTGTCCCCATGACCAAGCTCCGCACCATGGACCGGGCCTTCATGCTCCACTGCCCCACATCTGTAGAATGCCGTCCCTGAACACCTGAGGTCCACAGTCCACTGACCGAAGCCTTTTCTTAATTATTCTTGGGCCTTTTTTTTCTCTATGCCCTGATTTTACCTAGCATTTAAATTGACCCTGTAGCCTAATAGGGTTGCTCGTGCTGTTTTATGCCAATGTTTTAAAACCCTGTAGGCCTCAAAATGTAAAGTTTGTTATAAATAAAAATGTATTATTATGTATTATTATACAATAGGTGCTCAAATGGTTCTCCAATTTCCTGGCATGAGTCTCACCTCCACACGGGACCATTTGCCTTTGTAGCGGGCCAGACAGCCCTTCCCACAGAACGGTCTGGACACCAGGAACTCCGACGTCACCTGGAACAGAGTGGGACAGCCATGTACTGCAATAATAATAATAATAGAGTACAGAAGTCCTGACGTCACTCGTTCATCCCCTGGTTCGTAAAGTAATTTCTCTATGGAGAATAACATTGGGTCATCTTAGAATCGTCTCATATAAGAATTGTGGTCCAAAAGTAAACAAACTGTCTCGGCGATATTGTCAGGGAGGAGGTTCTGTATCGTTTATGATAGTCAGTCACTTATATTTGATACAGTCTGTTTCTGGCGAAAATGCAACTAATTCGGCGGAAGTAACATTATCGTTTTCTCACCGTCAGTTGATGTTTCATATCCATAAGAGTCAAACAGCCGGGGTCATTTGTTTATTTTTGGAACACAGTTCTTATTTGACGCGATATTAAACACGTCTATGGGAATTCAGAACGGGGGTGGAAAACCAGGTAGGATGTGTAAATTACGTCAGACTTCGGTGCTCTATAATAATCATATCATCTACTACAGAGTTACTCAGGGGGGCCGCCAAATCTTTGTGTGATGGAGACATTTTTTGTTTGTTTACATGAACTACTTCAACCCTATAGCATCCATTTTGATGGGAACATTAGCCGAAAATAGTAGATCTACAAGCTCACAACGCCTCGTGCTGCGAGGCGTTGTGAGCTTGTAGGTCGGTTATTTCGGCAAAGAGGTTTGGTGTGGAGGGGAAAAAAGAGCAGATCAAGTAGGCCTATCGAGCCAAAGGTCAAGTTTACTAAGTATTGAGGGTTCTTGTGGTTACATCTGAAAATACACATACTTCAACATAATAAACAAAAAGATAGTGTGTAAAATAACCAAAAACATTCATTTACTGTACACAATACTGATGTCAATACAAGTCTATGGAACTATCTACGAAATCTATGAAAAAGTTTAATCTGCAACAAAATTTGCAGTGGGGGGTCCCTGCTTCTTCTCTCTCTCTCAGCTAAGCGGTCCTTGGCCTGAAAAACGTTGAAGACCCCTGATCTACTACATCATCTGTGTGGAGTTAATCATATTTTTGGGGAATGGTGATGATGGTTACCAATTACCATGGCTATTAACTGGTTCATAGCCATAAGTTAGTTAAGGAGTGTGGGAGATGCTGTATTCCTCCCTGTGTATTTCTAATGGAATAATACCTAAAAAATATTCCTGCCCTAAATCTTCATTATTAAGCCCTGTACTTCGTCGTACAAAGAATAGCTAAAAATAGCCAATCCACATAACGTGTCACGATCGTGACTAGGCCTAATTTCAATACAACCACAACTACTAGCTTTAAAGCTCTGCTGCCCTGCCAACAGATTAAGTGGCTTGGCCATGTCCTCACTCCAGATTATCATTCTAATCTCAATCTGTCCACAGCGCTGGCTGAGAGGAGACACACACACACACACACACACACAACTTGAACTTACATATGCACATTCACACACAAGGCTGTATGGAGCTCAGTGTCTGAGTCCATCCATCCATCTTCAACATTATTTGAGTACTGTATGTACTGTACTTACTGAACTGTACTTATTTTTACTTTACTGGAGTATTTCCAATATTCAATACTTTTACTTCTACTCCAACTCCACTACATCTCAGACACAAATATTTTTTTACTCCACTACAATTATTAGAAAACTTTAGTTACTAGTTACTTTGTAGATTTTGGTTATTATTACAAAACATACATTAACCACTTTCAGCCCTATTTAATTCGGCTATTTGAAAATAGCAGATATACAAGCTACAAGCTTGTAGATCTGCTCGGAAAACTTGAAATGGGACATTTTGCATATTGATTTTTGGTACTTTAAATTCATTTTGATGCCGATACTTTTGTACTTTTACTCAAGTGAAATTTGTGAAACTTTTCACAAACTTTTACTTGTAACAGAGTATTTCTACATTGTGGTATTGATATTTTTACTTAAGTAAAAACTGTGAGTACTTCTTCCATCACGGATCTTCAACTAAACTACTTATCCGGAGTCAGGTCGCAGGGGGCAACAGATCCAGCAGAGACCTCATACTTCCCTTTACAGGGCCACATTAGCCACTTCATCCTGGGGGGATCCCGAGGCCCAGTGGGGGGAAATAATCCCCCCCATCTGGTACTTGGACTGCCCTATGGCCTCCTCCCAGTGGGACGTACCCAAAGACCTCCCTAGGGAGACGCCCGGGAAGAATCCATACTAGATGCCCGGACCACCTTAGCCCATTAAGACCGGGAACGCATCTGTGTCATTTTAGATTTCTTTGGCTATTCAAACATAGCAGATCTACAAGCTCATAGCGCGGCACTCTGTGCCGCGCTATGAGCTTGTAGATCTGCTATTTTTTAAATCGTGAAAATGTGTGCGAATCTTTGAATATATATATTTTTTTAAAGCGTTTAAAAACATTTGTAACTCAAATCTTTGCTTCTGGGGGGTCCCTGGAACTAAATATTTTGAGATGGGGGTCTCAAAATATGGAGGTGAGTCAGTAGGATACGACAGCAGTGACAACACAGAAATGTGTGTGGGGAGGAATCAATTGGCATAACGACTAAATTGGGGAGAAAAATGGGTACAAAATAATTGGCAACTCTAAATTTTAGATTAAAAAAAAGAAAAATCTGCCATCAACTCACTGCACTTCTCATTATTTGGCGTCTTATACTTTATTTCAGATAGATGTGTGTGTAAAGAGACAGGAAATGTAACCAGCAGACGTGGTATGGCAGTTATGCGGCTTCTATCACTCTACCATAGTAGCAAACTAAAAGCAGTATAACTCCGTGAGAACGAGGCCTGTTTCTGCCACACCGTATGTACTGTACATTCGGTCGACTGTGTGTTTCAGTTGTGCGGCAATGGAAAGCTCTAGGTGCTGCTGACCTGTGAGTGGAAGTAGTTCTCTGTCTTCTCCAGGACGTCGTTGAGCTTGGCTAGGCCTCGACAGGGCAGCTGACAGTAGATCGCCCCGTCCGAACACACACTGGTAATGTTCACATTCATATAGGCACTGTTCACCTGAGGGGAGAGAGAGAGATGATTGATTGATTGATTGATTGATTGATTGATTGATTGATTGATTGATTGATTGATTGACAGTGGTGGAAAAAGTATCATTTTTTTTTACTTAAGTAAAAGTATCAATACTGCAATTTAGAAATACTCTGTTACAAGTAAAAGTACAAAAGTATTGGTATCGAAATGCACGTAAAGAATCAAAAGTAGAACGCTTTATGTAGATTTTGTAGAACTTGTAGAGCTTGTAGATTTGATGACCGGCAGCGGTTTCGGTAGGAGACACAAAGAGTCTCCTTTGTGTCTCCTACCAGAACCGCTGCCTACTGGTCCGTTGGTCATCAAATTATTGGCTTAGGAATGCGGCAAAAACAAAAAAATATCCATGAATTCAAGTCTCCATGGGGTGAGTAATCGATAGAAAAAAAGTCATTTTGGGGGTGAACTATCCCTTTAAGTACAGTACTTGAGTAAATTTACTTAGTTACTTTACACCACTGATTGATTGATTGATTGACTGATTGATTAGTGTGTGCTGTCATAATGTGAGCTCACATGCACGCACATGCACACACCTACCTGTAGGGGGCTTTTCAGCATCTTATCCTGCATTGCTTTCATGCAGGCAGCGTTGATGTTGACGTCATCATCCTGCGACGTGTCGTACAGGACCACCAGCGGGGTCCCGCCTCTCTCCAGGATCTCGGCCAATAGGATCCTCCCGCTGGCCATGGCCTCGAACCTCTTCAGAACAGCAGGCTCCTGACAGAATGGCGCCAGGCCTCGAGATCAAACGCCAGCACAGACGCACACGCACACGCACACGCACGCACGCACACGCACACACACACACACAGACACACACAGACACACACACATACACATTTTTACTTTACTAGAGTATTTCCAATTTGCAATACTTTTACTTCTACTCCACTACATCTCAGTGGCAAATATCGTACTTTTACTCCACTACAATTATTTGAAAACTTTAGTTACTAGTTACTTTGCAGATATAAATGACTATATTATAAAACATACATTAACCACTTCAGCCCTATTTTATACCTAGGCTATTTGAAAATAGACGATCTACAAGCTCACAACGCGTCGCGACGCGTTGTGAGCTTGTAGATCTGCTACTTTCAAACATTAGTACTTTTACTTTTGGTACTTGAAGTGTATTTTGATGCCAATACTTTTGTACTTTTACTCAAGTAACATTTTAAACACAGGCCTTTTACTCAGTAGTTTTAGATTGTGGTATTGCTACTTTTACTCAAAATCTGAGTACTTCTTCCACCACGCGCGCGCGCACACACACACACACACACACACACGCACACACACACACACACGCACACACAGGTGGTATTCGCTTCAGCTAACAGTGAAACAGGAAGTCGGGTCCTAATAAACAATGTGCTGTTGCTCAACCTTCCTACGAGAGAAATCTCAGTCCTTCAGAAGAGGATGTTAACACATTCACTGCCAGGGGTTTTCTAAAACAGGCTGTAGCTTCTGCCAGCATTTCTAAGCATTCTGACTAATCTTGCAAGAACCGCAGAATATGTATCTCCAGTATGATCGATCCCCTGATGGTTGCTAATCACGGAGCGTTTCACTGTGCTTCTGTGAAAAAAGAAAATGTCATCACGACCTCCCGTTCGCTTGTTATACGGCGTTGAAAATAGCATGTAGCCAGTTAATTAGAGCTACTGTAGTGTACAGTACTTAGTCACAAGAAGGCAGCTTTCACAGTGAGTGAGTGAGTGAGTGAGTGAGTGAGTGAGTGAGTGAGTGAGTGTGTGTGTGTGTGTGTGTGTGTGTGTGTGTGTGTGTGTGTGTGTGTGTGTGTGTGTGTGTGTGTGTGTGTGTGTGTGTGTGTGTGTGTGTGTGTGTGTGTGTGTGTGTGTGTGTGTGTGTAGGTGAGTGAGTGAGTGAGGATATCTGTCTGTCTGTCTGTCTGTCTGTCTGTCTGTCTGTCTGTCTGTCTGTCTGTCTGTCTGTCTGTCTGTCTGACTGACTGGATTCAAGTCAAACTCACCAGCTAGTTTGCACTTGGTGGCCTGGAAAGGCAGCTTGAAAAACTTCTCATGGAGGTCAAACACTTTGGCTTTGCTGATGACCTCTGAGAAGCCATGATCCACGTAGTAAACCTACAGAGACGGTTACAAACACACATATATATACATGTTCTGTGTTCAGATACGTATGGCGGCAACATGGGACAATGTGAGTGTGATGAAGCAAAACACACGTTTCTTCTCAATAAATTGTTGTTCAACCTATGATGTATACACTCCATATACCAGGGGTCTTCAACGTTTCTCAGGCCAAGTACCCCCTAGCTGAGAGAGGGATGAAGCAGGGACCCCCTCTAAATTGTATTTTGAAATTGTGTTTCAGATTAAACTTTACATTTTTTACTTGGTCTGCTCTTTTTTACCTCTACACCTATACCTCTTTGCCAAAAATAGCCGATCTACAAGCTCACAACGCCTCGCGCTGCGAGGCGTTGTGAGCTTGTAGATCGGCTATTTTTGGCTAAAGTTCTCCTCGGAAAAGGGATGCTAGGGTTCAAGTGAATGTAAAAAAAAAAAAATCATATCACACAAAGATTTGGCAGCCCCCCCTGTAGTAACTCTGAGGATCCCCAAGGGGTCCCGGACCCCCTGTTGAAGACCCCTGCCATAGACTGAATAGGTCTCACTCTGAGGTTGTACTATGATGACAAGTTGGGCAACATCTACCAGTGCATCAGACGTTTGACAGGCTCCCTTGTGGCATTGCTTTTCAATGTTCCCGTTAGACCCATTTCATGTGACTGACAAGGGAATGCAGACGTGCGTTCTCACTCCCAACTCGTTGGCGTGCTAGTAAAAACATTTCCAAAAAAGGCAGAAGTTGGCTTGAGTCAGGCGGTAGCTGAGCGCGATATCAAGCCACTGCCGAGAGGTAGGCTTGGCATTGTCAGTCCTGTTGTCCTTGTCAACATGCGATGCAACAGGAAAGCCTGTCGCATCAAACGTCTGACACTTGGACAGGTGTTTCCCAACTCATCACCGTAGTACAGGGTTCCCCAATTAGTTTCCCCCAAGGGCCAAATTATGTCTAGGGTATCAAGCCGAGGGCCACCCAACCTGCGAACAGATTGGGGCTTTGGGGGGCGGCGTTCCCGCTACTCCAGTAACAGTGCAGATACTAGTGCTGTTGCTGCTCTTACCACCATTATTGTCTCCGCCAGGAGTTTGTTTTCACTTTCTGAAACTGGGACTAACATTGGTCAAGCCTCACGTGACACGTGACAATACGGTGAAATAGTGTGATCTGATAACATGTTCTATTTTTTGTAAGAATTAGAACATAAGAATTAGAACATTCCCAACATTCCAAACACAAGTCTGCTGGCGGAGACTTGTGCTCCGAGGAGCACTTTTTCTAGTTATAATTATTATTGGTTGTGGTATTCATAATTTATCCCTGGGATATGTTAGTTTTTTTTAGGTTTTCTGACCTCAATTACACCCCAAAAAACTGAACTTTGAACATTCAGTGGGTTTTCTGTGGTTTGGGGGTTTTCGGAATAATTAGGCTTAGAAAAGTGCTGTGATTGGCCTGTGGACTTTGATGTCAAAGTCCATTAATCCCGCCCCCTCCCCGCGGAGTAGAGGCGATGATTGACAGGCAAAATCCCTCAACAGCGACAACCGCAGGCAAATAGGTTTTATTTTCATTGCAGCTGAAAAGGCTTCAGAAAACTGAGAGAAAAAACCTGCCATGGCTCACTGGAGGGGATCTTTCAGTTAAAACCTTTTAATACACGTTTGAAGGACCATGATAAAGACTTAATGTTTCGTAAAACCAGCATGTCATGAAACCTTTAAATCCTGTGTTGAGGGTCACACAAGGAAATAATGCACACTTATTTAGTTGAAACTAAATAAGTTGAGAACCAAACATTCACGTTGGCGAAAGGGCCTTTCTGTGTGGAGTTTGCATGTTCTCCCCGTGTCTCCTAGGGTAGGTACCCTCACAAAAACATGCAGTAATCCTGGTCACTATACTGCCTCCCCCTGGCCAGCCGGGGCGCCTGATGGAGGGGAAAGGAACTGGTTGGAATAACGTGTTCCTTCCACGCGCTACGTCCAACCAGGGAAACTCCCCCCTGTCAGGTGATAAGAAGGTCAGTTGGCTCTCATGCATTGAAGGAGGCATGAGCTCGGCCCTGGCCTCCCTAGGTTGGCAGAGGGAAGGTAGTGCCCAGGATTACATAGACAATTGGCACTGGGTGTAAAAAAAAATGGGGTTACAAAATCGTGGGATAAAAAATTAACCGGTTAACACTAACGGTTAATGGTTAAACATAAAAAATATGGAGCAATGATGCACCTCCAACACCCAAGTCCACTGTGTGGACACACTTGTGTATTTTCAGGTGATTTAACCGACTGAAACTCTTCTTACACTGTTTACAGTAGAAAGGTTTTTCTCCAGTGTGGATACGCTGGTGTGTCTTCAGGACATCTAACAAACGGAAACTCTTGTCACACTCTTTACAGTGGAAAGGTTTTTCTCCCGTGTGGACACTCTGGTGTCTTTTTAGAGTACCTAACTCAGTGAAACTCTTGTTACACTGTTTACAGTAGAAAGGTTTTTCTCCAGTGTGAATACGCTGGTGTCTCTTCAGGTCCTCTAACAAACGGAAACTCTTGTCGCATTGTTTACAGTAGAAAGGTTTTTCTCCAGTGTGAATACGCTGGTGTTTCTTCAGTTGACTTAACAAACTGAAACTCTTGTCGCATTGTTTACAGTAGAAAGGTTTTTCTCCAGTGTGAATACGCTGGTGTCTCTTCAGGTCCTCTAACAAACGGAAACTCTTGTCGCATTGTTTACAGTAGAAAGGTTTTTCTCCAGTGTGAATACGCTGGTGTCTCTTCAGGTCTTCTCTAACAAACGGAAACTCTTGTCGCATTGTTTACAATGGAAAGGTTTTTCTACCGTGTGGATACGCTGGTGAATTTTCAGGCCATATACTTGATTGTAACTCTTGTCACACTGGTCACAGCGGAAAGGTTTTTCTCCAGTGTGGATAAGCTGGTGTCTCTTCAGGTTACCTAACAGACTGAAACTCTTGTCACACTGTTTACAATAGAAAGCTTTTTCTCCAGTGTGAATAATCAGGTGTTTGTTCAAACTACCTAAGGGACGAGTCGAAATTTAGGAAAGGGGGGGTATGGAGGAAAATGGGGGAGGGTCATGCCATTTTAAATTTAGTCCGAGGGAGGGTCAACTAATTTTACTTTGAGTCCAAGGGAGGGTCATGCATTTTTAAATTGATAAAATAGTCCGGGTTTTTATATATTGTTTTTTACTACAGTTTTTCTGAATTCAGGAGAACTGTGATCAACACTACCCCTCCGTTTTCCCCCCAATGGTACTTCCCAAAAGGTGCCCTCTCCAGACCATGAATGCAGCATTTATTATGGTGAAAAATAAATGGTGAAAAAAACGCAAATGCCCTCCTCCAAGGCAGCATTCAAGGCTAAGAACATTGCCCTAACTCTCTAAACGCGCATCTCCAGTAAAGTTTGAGTTTACTAATTGAGCGCTGTGTCACGCACATAATCATAGCCGATCTACAAGCTCACAACACGTCCCAGCGCGACGCATTGTGACCTTGTAGATCGGCTATTTTCGGTACACGATACAGCGCGCAACGAAGTGTCCAACCGAAACCTATAACCCTGCCGGGCGCACGCACTCACATGTCCATTGTCCATTCAACAAGAGCAGCAGACGCGCACAGAGAAGCGCAGACAATCAGTGATCCGTCTTAATTTGAGACAGATAGCCTTCAGTAGGTATTTGTGGACGAAAAATAATTATACTGTTCATATCCTCTCTCTCTCTCTCGCTCTTTATCTGATATAGCCTTAGATAAAATCTCTCGTAGATGTATTTCATCGACTTTAACATGTTGTATCTCTACGAGTCTTATCTACCTACCACCCCCCAGATTGCTGTGAAATGTCAGCTTCAAAGACCGTACTTCTCCAAACATGTACAAATGATAAATATAAGGTGCAATACCCGCTTGCCCCAAATGTTAACTCGGTGTAAGGCGTGTTTGTGCAATGTATTAGTCCATATCTTTCAATAAATAAGTGTTTTAATCCCGTCTGTGGCCAATTCTATCGGAGGTTCCCAATGGGCGGTGGTACTGGTGACGGGGCGCATCTGGTGAAATCCAGAATTACACTCAATGTAAACAGGAAGTAAACGAGGGGGGAAATGGCGTTCGGCAACAAACGGGAATAAAACACTTCTTCATGGGAAAATATGGACTTAAACATTACACAAACACAACGGACACCGAGTTAACATTTGGAGAAAGCGGGTAAGCACCTTATATTTAGCATTTGTACATGTTTGGAGAAGTACGGGCTTTGAAGCTGACATTTCGGCGCCAGCAATACTGTAGGTGCCCTTTTGAAATTCCAGCCCCTGCCTCTCCAAATCTCTCTGCACGTCTCTGTACACATCACATGTGCAGATTGTGCACTCCAGGCACCTGCCTCTCATTATACCGCGCTTGCCTTTCATATTTGTTTTTAATACAGCAAGTGTTCTCTATTGATGATGCGCAGTGTTGCTATGCTCATTTGGGAAGTGCTTGCACTGTATTTTAATAATGTGACGCGCACGTCGCTTAACAACACAATGGACACTTGATATGCATATAGGCTAATTCCTATGTTAATGTACCTGGCGTGAGTCGGGAGCCTTTGTAAACTTTGTTGAAGTGTGAATTTAAAGTAGTTTTAAATCTATGCGTGTGCCTGCGCGTGCTCCTGGTCAAATAGGCCGTCTAGTGAGCATTGCACCCCTTATGATGCGTCTCAAGCAGCGCTACTTTGAAGAACATAGTCACTTCCATGCCCAGACGGGCGGTGCTAAAGTCAAGTCTTTCTGACAACTTCATCCTTCCATCAGCACGGGTAGCTTATGTGTAAATCGTCGGACTCTGAATCTGTGCGTCCCGTAATCTGTGGGATCGAATCCCACTACAGTTAATGATTTTCCGCGAAGCAACGTTACTTCTTGCGGTCAATTTATTTACTCGAAGTAAAGGTTATGAATAAGATTAATGTATAATAGACATCATTTTACTGAGGTAAATGTCATTGATATTTTTAGGGGAGGGTCATTCGTTTTTTTTTTTAATCACTTGGGGAGGGTCATTGATTTTTTTTCCCATTCAGAGGGAGGGTCGTGGCATTTTAAATTAGGGCACATATATTTCCTCCATACCCCCCCTTCTGTACATTTCGACTGGTCCCTAACCGACTGAAACTCTTGTTACACCATTGACAGTGGAAAGGTTTTTCTCCAGTGTGGATACGGTGGTGTGTCTTCAGGTTACCTAAGTGACTGAAACTCTTGCCACATTGTTTACAGATGTGAGTTTTCTTTCCTCTGTAAGTCAGATGATGTCTCTTTACTTCCAATTGCGTTAAAGTCTTGGTAGGCTGTTGACTACTGTAAGGTCTTTCTTTTTCCGAGTTTCCCTGCAGCTGGCTCGTTGTCGGGAACGGTTGGGTCATGGTCAAAGCTGCTGCTATGCATGGGCTGTAATGGTCCATGAATGTAATTAATGATCTGTGACCTTAGGATCGAGGATTGGTTACAGGGCAATTACCAGCTGAATATCAAGTGTATGGATCTCTGCTAATAGTTCCTCTTGTTGGTGATGAAGGCCTTCCCAATGTCTCTCTCCATGTGTGTCATTCACAATGTGCAGTCTGGTTTTAAGCTGAGCTGATTCAAAGCTCATGTTGTCACTATGATGTCAGCCATGCCCAAATATGGAGTTCCATGTCATTTACTGAGATAAAGTTTCAGCCCATCACCTCAATTATCTTCCAGTATAAAATTAACGAGTGTCAACGAGCATCAGCTGGACGTGCGCGCGCGCACACGCACACACACACACACACACACACACACACACACACACACACACACACACACACACACACACACACACACGCACACACCTCTGCAGTGCTCTAAAAGTGACTGGAGTCTGTCATTTCTCTCCAAAAGCCCTTGAATATGATGGAGTATGATTAAGGATTACTGTGATTATGGTAAGCTCACATTTCCTATCACACACACCATACCTGCAACTTTCACTAGCCAAGTGACAGGGGTTGGTGCGGGCCGGACAGTTGCCCCTCGCGGGCCGCAAATGGCCCGTGGGCCACCTATTGGGGAACCCTGCCGTAGTATGACCTGGGTGTGAGAATGTATTCATATATGTGACTATTTTATGACTCAATTAGAAATTCTAGCAGTTTCTTTCGAGCTTTTTGGACAAATAATGGCCTATTTGGTTTTAGGGGGAGTTTAGGGCTTCTGCCTAACCTGTAAAATAACTTTCCGTTTAGCGCGCCGATGGCCTATAGTGGTTAAGGCGCATACCACATAGATACTGTAGGCTTTAATACAGCCTGACAGCGAGTCGCAGGTTCGATTTCCGAGCCTGGCGACCTTTGCAACGTGTCACTCCCTGTCTCTCTCTCTCCCTGTTTCCTGTCACTCTATGACTGAATAAACTCTGAATAAAGGCAGAAAAGCCCCAAAAATATCATAAAATAAAAAAAGAATAACTTTTTCGGTTGACAGGCATGAGTTATCAGCTATTAAAGGGCCGACGCTCTTGTTTTCACCTCCGCCCCTCCTCTGACCCCCGGCCTCACCTTGACCTTGTCTGCCAGGACCTCGCAGACCTGTGCCCTCAGTATCTCGTCTTCCTCCTCTGCCCGGACGGCAGCCAGCTGGCCTGACGACAGGCTGGCAGGGCTGCTGTGGTCCTTGCTGTAGAACTCCCTCATCTCGTCCTCCATTTTCTCCTGGGCCTGCGAGTATTCCTCCCCGATGTACCTGAGACACGGATAGACAAGAGAGAGAGAGAGAGAGAGAGAATGGAACTATTGTAATAAGGTCTGTCTGTGTATGTGATATGCAAGGGATAATTGACAGCAAGCCGGTCATTGTTGAGAAATAAAAGACCAAATCACCGTGAAGGGGCTTATTTCTCAACAATGACCGGCTCGGCGTCAATTATCCCACTTATTACACGGCGACTTAATAAAGAAATTAACAAATTGACCCAAAAGTAACAACAAAACTAAGGATTTAATTGCTTACGGTAATGAAAGCAGTCCATTCATTTATGCCAGGTGTGACCAGTGCAACGTGTCGCCTCGCCATTTTTGGTTGCTGCATTGCCTATTTCTCACTTTGAATGTTTAAAAAAAAAACTTCTTGCGAGCAATGTTTAGCTGTAAATGACATTGTGCGTGTGTTTACATGGCTGCCATGTAAACACAGCTTAAAGCACAGCTCAATTTCTTCACTCTTGCTGTTGTTATTCATGTCCTCACTGTTTTGCCTGATTCACTGCCTTTTTTGCTATGTTTTTAATGTTGTTTTATGTTTTTGCTTTTCTTTTTTGATTTATTGTTAATCATTTGTACTTTTTCAAGCACTTGTGCTTTATTCTTGCTCTGTAAATCACTTTGATCTGCATATCATGTCATGAAAGGTGCTATACAAATAAAGTTTATTATTATTATTATTATCATTATGTTGGATACGGCAAAAATCAAGCAGCGCAGCAGGTGCTCTGAGTCTTTGATTGGATAGCGGGAGGAGTAGGACACGAAGGCTCTACGTTCTCCCAGTGGGGGCTCCTCACTGGCAAAAAAAGCAAGAAAGCGAGGAAAAAAAATCAAATAAAAAAAAATATGAATACAAGCACACACACACACACCTGAGTATGACTCCGTTGGTGTTGGCGGCCTCCACCACCAGCACAGAGGGGTACTCCTCCCTGGGGATCTGCAGAGGAGGCACGGCCTGGTTGCTGAGCCTCCTGCCCAGCTCCCGCCTGGCCCTCAGCTCCTCCTCGCTGAGCCCCCCGCCGCCGCTGTTGTTGCAGTTGTCGTCCTCTGTGCCCGCGGTCCTCTTGTACAGGATGGCCCTCTTGGGGTTGTCCGGCATGGGGTAGTCGATGGTGCAGATGTCGGACAGGAGCTGGAGGTTCTCCAGGACGTGCCCCGGCAGTTTGGTCTGATAAAAAACATGCAAAATGATTCTACAAATGCCTTCTAAATCAGTAGTTCGTTCAAACACTTTCAAGATTTTTCAAAACTGTTCAAAAATAGCAGATGTACAAGCTCACAGTGAGCTATATCTGCAATTATTTTGAATAGCCAACGCAAAAATCTAAAATTACACAAGATACTTTACCGGTTTTAATGGGATAAATAAAGCAATATTGATAATCGTGTATTTTTTTCCTATTGTCTTAACCACTTTCAACCTAGCCATCCGCATTTTGGGCTTGTCACAAACTTTCAAAAATGTTTAAGATTTCAAAAACTAGCTATGGATAGCAAAAAAACGGCCTTGCATCGAGGGCAAGCTAGCTAGCGAAGAGATTCAAATATATGACCAAATTTGGCTGGCGTTGAGTCATCTAGCATTTTTTCATTTTAATTATTTCATGTCATATGTAAGCAGGGAATCAAAGCAAAATAATGATATATTGGTTAATAAGATTGAGTGAATAGTTTTGAAACTACAACTAAATCTAAAAAGAATGTTTTCATTTCTTTACGAGTACTGAACTTTTAAAAAAATGTGTGTGCTTTTGTAAACTTTTTGAGACTTTTTGAACACTTAAAAAAAAAAAAAAGCTCAAAGTTTCGCAACTGACCTTGTAGGTGTCCTGGAAGAGCTTGGGCAGCGCGTGCGCCCACAGGCCGTTGGAGTACTTCACCAGCAGCTCCTCCAGCCTCTGCCTCAGCTCCGGGCAGAGGGTGGCGGGGGAGGACGGGGGGCTGGGGGAGGAGGAGGGGGAGGGGGAGGAGGAGGAGCCGGGGGAGCCGGAGGAGGCCAGCAGGGAGCGAGAAGAAGGAGGAGGAGGAGGGTGGGAGCCTGTGCGGGGCGGTGGGGTGGTGGGGGCTCTCTGCGGGGCGGGGGACGGCGAGGGGGCAGAGGGGCCGGGCGAGGGGAGAAGGGCGGGCG
The DNA here is from genome assembly GCF_963454915.1 of Gymnoscopelus microlampas. Classification (NCBI taxonomy): domain Eukaryota; kingdom Metazoa; phylum Chordata; class Actinopteri; order Myctophiformes; family Myctophidae; genus Gymnoscopelus; species Gymnoscopelus microlampas. The sequence goes on along the minus strand of NC_139956.1, from coordinate 38,350,463 downwards.
CGGTGGGGCCAGAGGGCGGCCGCGCGGCGTGCTCCTTGGCGGGGTAGAGCAGCAGCTCGGAGGGGTTGCTGCTGCACGGTTTCTCTACCTGAGGGGGGGAGAGAGGAGACAAGGTTATGATGGGGGTTACCCGTCTTGGGGGAGGAGACCCCGGTTAAGGTCTTTACACACCGGGTCATGATCAAATAAGAGATAGAAAAGGGCATTCAACTCTTAGGACAGTTTTAAGTAGATTAGCAACTCCCACTGCATGTCTTTTTTTTTAAAGGATCCCTGGCTCCTTAAGCCAAATATAAAATATTTTAAAAAATGTAGTCAATCCTGCACATAATTCTACATTAATTCAAACTGAACTCTTGACTGGGGAGGGAGAGTCTGGGAGATATGAGACATTTGTCATTACAATGTCCTGATGTCAAAGAAAATATGTCTGTATAAGAAAAAAAGTAGTAGTATTTATGGTCAATTGGAAATGTTTCATTTTGATGTGGTGACATAATTCAACTTAAAGGTAGGGTAAGTGATATTTTTGGGTTAAAACAAAAAGTATTTTGTTAAAAGGTTAAAGCACTATATTCTGATAGTAATCATTGCTATAGAGTGTTTGTTCAGTAACAGGAGTCTCCCCGTCTCACAGAAAATACATTTTCTGGCAAAATCTCAGCCAATCAGGAGAAAGTACCAATTTTTAAGCTTCATTTTTATAGTGTTCCAGTTCCAATTTTGCCTGCTCATTTCTTAGTGTCATCACTTCCAATTTCCCTTGTTTAATCTATATCTTGATTGAGTTCTCTATCCTGATTGGATAAAATTGGAAATGAAACTGAAACTGAAACGAATATGCATTTTCTGTTTTATAAAGAGCTGGAGAGACATGGAGACTCCTTATATGGACAGGACACTCTATAGTAACGAGCACTATCAGAACATAGACCCATTTTGCAATTATTTGAATAATTGCAAATCACTTACCCTACCTTTAAAGTTGATATGGCATGCTGAATATCAAGAAAATAAAAACATGGCACTTCATGTCAAAAAGGTTGCCAACGCCTGCTGTATATACAGTACTTATACTGTATGTATGGTTTGTATTACTGTTGAGTGAGAAAACAATGTTGCACATTAAGCTACTCATCTGGGGACCCGCTGAAGTAGAGAAGAGGCGAATTAAGGTGAACGTACGGTGCACACGTGTGTCCAGGTCTCCAGGTCCTTGATGGCCTCGATGGGCAGGTCCTGTTTGTACAGCTCTCTGTAGATCTGGGGCAGCTTGGACACCCAGAAGCCGTTACTGTACTTCCCCAGGATCTCCTTGATGCGCTCCTGCACCTGCTGTGGGTTGTACGGCCTCCCTCTGCCACAGCCTTGGCTCTCGTTCAGGTTCATGGGAACTGAAAGAGAACCGACATAAGCAGGTAGCTATTACTGGTCAAATATTCACTGCTTGATTTTAGTCCCCGAGTCTGGGGGTGTCTGAACCAGGGCTAAGATTATTATTTTTTGTATGGAGTTTGCATGTTCTCCCCCTGTCCACTAGGGTAGGTACCCTCACAAAAACATGCAGTAATCCTGGTCTCCATACAAGCACCCCGGCTGACCCCTGGTCATCCGGGGTGCCTGATGGAGGGGAAAGGAACTGGTTGGAATAACGTATTCTTTCCACGCGCTACATCATACCAGGGAAACTCCCCCCTGTCATTGAAGGAGGCATCAGCTCAGTTCTGGGCTCTCCTTAGGCTGGCAGAGGGAGAGTAGCGCCCAGGATTACATAGGCAATTGCCAATTGGCAACAAAATCGTGGGATAAAATATTTTAGTAAAACTAATTATATATCTTGGACTCCACATGGGAACAGTGGATCCAATATGGATCTCGGACTTCATGATTGTGGCCAGACTGTGACGTCTATGACTCCAAATTTGGCAGGGTTCAGCCTGATCCAAGCCCCTCAAATTAAATGTGTTAATTTAATGTGTTAATTTTTGAAGATTTGCACAAGTTTTCATGATTCTTAAAAAAATAGCAGATCTACAAGCTCATAGCGCGGCACTCTGCTATTTTTTAATAGCCAAAGAAATATAAAATGACGCAGATTCATTCCCGGATAGTCCTTCCTGTCTGTGGGGGCCAAAATGTCAAAGGACTAGAACATTTAACACAATGTCTAAAAGCCAGACAGTTCATTATAGACCTGCACTAGCTGCAACCCTTATTCAACCTTTCCAACCATAAATGTAAGCTCATCCCTACAAACAACTTCCAGTTGACGGCTCTTGACCATCTAAAACAGACCGCAAGATTTACTTTCCCATCATTTTCCACACTGATGACAAAGTTGTATGATATTTCTTAGAAAATGGAAGACTGTCCTACTTACAGCCAGGCTGTGGGGTGTTTCTGGAGAGGTGAGCGTGCACCTCCTTCTGAAAGCGTGTCGGTAGAGTCATCCTCTTGTCTGACCTGCACAGGAGAACAAGAAAAAAAGGGTTGGTTATTAATCCAATAAGTGACTGTTGACACAGTTGTTTATTTTTCTTCATTGCATTGGAGATCAATAATGTTTCATTATCACCGGTCACGCACGTATAGTGTTCCTATAGATCGACTCGAGGAGGGTTTGCCTCCATCTCTCTGTCTCCAGCATCTCCTTATCTCTCTCCTGCACCACCCTACCGCCTGTTGGATCAGTGGTAATTGAAAATAGACAATCTACAAGCTCACAACGCCCTGCTATTTTCACTATATTTATCTGTGGAACTGAGTCAAACTAAATGTAATGCCTCAACTCCTACAATTCCAAGCGCTTGTCAGGGTGGGGGGTCCCCAGTTCAAATATGACTATTGTTCAAATATGATTATTGTGGGGGGTCCCCGGTTCAAGTATGGTTATTTTGGGGGGTCACGGCCTGAAAAGGTTGAGAACCACTGTGCTAGATGACTGTCCTTCCAATCTCTCGATTTCCTCCCCTGCTCTCCTATCTCCTCTTTCACCTCAGTGGAAGCATAAGATTCAAATCTGTCAAAAAAAGCAATACAAACAACAATAAAACAGTAATAAATTACAAAAAACAAGTTAAAATGCACAATGAAACCAAATGAACGGTTTCATGCTTTCAACAGTGTGAATAATAAGCGTTAAAAAGTTGGGTTTTCTGGAAACTGTTGGGCTGAGGTTTGGTCGTGGACGCATGTACACACACACACACACACACACACACACACACACACACACACACACACACACACACACACACACACACACACACACACACACACACACACACACACACGTGCGTGTGCGTGTGCGTGTGCGTGTGCGTGCGGTGATAAAGCTTTGCACCAGCCACAGCCTGTGCTGGGCCACAGAGGGATATAGAGAGATATGCTGATTCACGCCATGCTGGTTTAGAAGCGTTAACCCATTGAGACCTGAAGCCGATTCTACATGTCTCCTAAATCTCAAACTTTTTCATGTCAAGGACCCCCAAAATTATATGTATTTGGCCACCGACCCCAGCTCAAAATATTTTGTTCCAGGGACCCCCAGAAGCAAAGATTTGAGGTAAAAATGTTTGCTTTAAACAATATATATTCAAAGACTTGTACACATTTTCACGATTTTTCAAAAATAGCAGATCTACAAGCTTGTAGCGTGGCACTCGGTGCCGCGCTATGAGCTTGTATATCTGCTATTTTTGAATAGCCAAAGTGTAAAATAATGCTTTTTAGCTCAAATTAAAAAGTGACACAGAGGCGGTCCAGGTCTTACAGGGTTAATCTACCAGAGAATAGACAGGGGATTAGTGGGGCTCACGTCGGCCTCAGTGTAGGGGCTCAATGTCCCCGTGGCCAACGGGCACAGCCCTTCTCACCCCGCCGGCCCCATTGTGCTGCATAGCGTGCGGGGACAGCCCCCACACTGGTACACTGGTGGGTGACCACAGAAGGGTGACACACACAGTAGTGATGTCAGGTGTTTTCATAGAGAGGACAGACTCCCGGATAACACAGAGTCAGTGATGGAAGAAGTACTCGCATGTTTTTTACTTGAGTAAAAGTATCGATATACCGCGATGTAGATATACTCTGTTACTTGAGTAGAAGTGCCGTGTTTAAAATGTGAGTTGAGTAAAAGTAAAAGTACGAAATCGCATCGCGACGCATTGTGAGCTTGTAGATCGACTATTTTCAAATGGCTGAATCACATATAGGGCTGAAGTGGTGTGTTTTATAATAATAATCAAAATCTACAAAGTAACTTTAGTAACTAACTAAAGTTCATTTAGACACTTCAGCTCAGAAATAACCAGACCATTAATTATCCATTTACTATTTATTAACCATTTACCATATATGCAATGATATTGCATTCAAGTTTGGCGGTGTGACTCTGCTCTTGTGATATTAAAGATTCCCTGTGCAAAAATGTCACAGATCTTCAATCACAAAACCCCCAGAGCATAGCATACAGTTTTACATAAACATTGAACCTTCAATGCCTAATTAAACTACCATGTATCATAGTACAATCCATAGAACCACAGTACAACACAGAATCATAATACAATCCATAGAACCACAGTATAATACACAGAATCATAGTAAAATCCAGAGAACCACAGTACAAACACAGAATCAACCTTTAACAATATGAACTAAATGCCACAGGGAGGAGGCCGGGGAGGTGGAGGGCATTTGAAAACCTACAGCTGTACAACCTGCAATGACAGCTAAGCATGTAGAATGAACAGAGAGCAGAAGCTGCTTAAATGGCCCGCCAGTGTTGCACTGTGGGTATGAGGGCGTGAGTGAGTTGGCTTGAAGCGAATGAGAATGACAAGAGGTTGAACGTACTGACTTAAAGGAGTACAGCTGTATAAGCGAATGGGGAGGGGTCCGGGGAGTGTGAATGAAGAATATAAACATTCTGCCTTCCGTGTCTACATGAACTATCGTTACACTGAATTTTTCATATAATTGTAGTGGAGTAAAAGTACAATATTTCCCTCTGAGATGTAGTGGGGTAGAAGTAAAAGTATTGAGCATTGTAAATACTGAAGTACTTCTAAAAAATACAAAAAAATACCACACAATTTTACTTAAAGGAGCTACACCATGAATTTAAAAAATAATAATAATATTTGATATCATATTGTTTATGTCCCTCAAACGTTTTTCAAAAGGTTTGAGCCTAAATCAAGCCTCAGA